>NW_027651004.1:0-28757 GCF_965287045.1 Carcharhinus amblyrhynchos
AGGAAGGGGAGTGGGGAGCGGAGGAAGGAGGGTGGGGAGCGGAGGAAGGGGGGGTTGGGGAGCGGAGGAAGGAGGGTGGGGAGCGGAGGAAGGGGAGTGGGGAGCGGAGGAAGGAGGGTGGGGAGCGGAGGAAGGAGGGTGGGGAGCGGAGGAAGGGGGGGTTGGGGAGCGGAGGAAGGAGGGTGGGGAGCGGAGGAAGGGGAGTGGGGAGCGGAGGAAGGAGGGTGGGGAGCGGAGGAAGGGGGGGTTGGGGAGCGGAGGAAGGAGGGTGGGGAGCGGAGGAAGGGGAGTGGGGAGCGGAGGAAGGAGGGTGGGGAGCGGAGGAAGGGGGGGTTGGGGAGCGGAGGAAGGAGGGTGGGGAGCGGAGGAAGGGGAGTGGGGAGCGGAGGAAGGAGGGTGGGGAGCGGAGGAAGGGGGGGGTTGGGGAGCGGAGGAAGGAGGGTGGGGAGCGGAGGAAGGGGAGTGGGGAGCGGAGGGAGGAGGAGGGTGGGGAGCGGAGGAAGGGGGGGTTGGGGAGCGGAGGAAGGAGGGTGGGGAGCGGAGGAAGGGGAGTGGGGAGCGGAGGAAGGAGGGTGGGGAGCGGAGGAAGGAGGGTGGGGAGCGGAGGAAGGGGGGTGGGGAGCGGAGGAAGGGGGGTGGGGAGCGGAGGAAGGAGGGTGGGGAGCGGAGGAAGGGGGGTGGGGAGCGGAGGAAGGGGGGGTGGGGAGTGGAGGAAGGGGGGGTTGGGGAGCGGAGGAAGGGGGGGTTGGGGAGCGGAGGAAGGAGGGTGGGGAGCGGATGCCTCAGCCTCTCAAGCTGCAAAACAGGTTTGAGGTTCTTGCTTCCAGTCTGGACGAGAACGAGGGAGGTGAGGTTGGTGAGCAGACTGCACACGGTACAGTGATGCAGCAGGACATAGGCAAAGAGAAGGTGAAAAGGAACGTAGTAGTGATTGGGGATAGTGGGGTGAAGAGTATTGACACTGTCCTTTGTCACAATGACAAAGTGCACAGAAGGATGTGTTGTCTGCCTGGTGCTCGGGTCCGGGATGTCGCATCTGGGCTGCAGAGGAACCTGGAGTGGGAGGGTGAGAATCTGGTCGTTGTGGTACATGTGGGTGCCAACGACGTAGGCAAAATGTGAACTGAGGATCTGGGGAGGGAGTATGAAAAGCTGGGAATGGAATTAAAAAGTAGAACCGACAAGGTGGTTATCTCTGGGCTACTGCCTGAACCGAGTGCAGACGGGCATAAGGTTGATAAGATTAAGGAAGTGAATGGGTGGCTCAGGGATTGGTGTGGGAGGAATGGGTTTGAATCTATGGGGCATTGGCATCAGTATTGGGGTAGGTGGGACCTGTTCGGGAGGGATGGGGTTGGTCTGAACCGTGCTGGGACCAGAGTCCTGGCGAATCGTGTAAATAGGACTGTAAACAGGGCTTTAAACTAATTGGGGGGGGGGAGGGTGCGAGGGTAGGTGACGCTACGAGGTCTAAAGTTAAGGATAGGGTACAGGTAAGGGAAGAGGCCGAGGATGTCCCAATTGGTGGCGTTACGGCAAATAGGGTCCAGGTGAAGGCTGGGATGAAGGCACTTTATCTGAATGCACGAAGCATTCGGAATAAAGTGGATGAGCTGGTGGCGCAGATCGACACAAATGGATACGATCTGGTGGCCATTACAGAGACGTGGCTGCAAGGTGACAGGGACTGGGAGATGAATGTACAGGGCTATCAAGTGTTTAGGAAGGATAGGCGGGAGGAAAAAGGGGGGGTCGTAGCTCTGCTGATTAAGGATAGCATCAGGGTGGTAGCAAGGGATGATATTGGAGCCAAAGAGCAGAAAGTGGAATCGTTGTGGGTAGAGATTAGGAACAGCAAAGGGAGGAAGACGCTGGTGGGTGTCGTCTATAGGCCCCCGAATAATGATCTGGAGGTGGGGCGGGCTGTTAACGCACAAATAAGTGCGGCGTGCAGGAATGGGACGGCCATAATTATGGGAGATTTCAATCTGCGTATTGATTGGTCGACCCATGTTGGACGCGGTGGGCTCAAGGAGGAGTTCTTGGAATGCTGCCGGGATAGTTTCCTTGAACAGTGTGTGTTGGAGCCGACGAGGGAGCGAGCTATCTTGGATCTGGTGCTATGTAATGAGGCGGGTAGAATTAGGGACCTTGTGGTGAAGGATTCTCTTGGGGAGAGTGATCATTGTATGGTGGAGTTTCTGGTGCAGATGGAGGAGGAGAAAGTGGGTTCCCGGACACGCGTCCTTTGTTTGAACAGAGGGGAGTACGGTAGGATGAGAGAGGAATTGGCGAATGTGGACTGGGGAGCGCGTTGGAAGGTAGGTCTGCTGAGGAGCAGTGGAGGATCTTTAAGGAGATCTTTCTTGGTGCTCAGCAGAAATTTATTCCGATGGTCAAAAAGGACAGTAGGAGGAGAGGTAATAAGCTGTGGATAACAAAGGAGGTGAAGGAAAGTGTTAAATTAAAAGCGGAGGAATTTAGAGTAGCTAAGAGCAGTGGGCGAGAAGAGGATTGGGAAAGGTTTAAATGTCAACAAAGATTGACAAAGAAGTTGATAAAGGAGGGTAGGAGAAGCTATGAAGCTGGGCTAGCGCTTAATATAAAAAAGGATAGCAAGAGTTTTTATAAATATATAAAAAGGAAGAGGCTGGTTAGGGTGAACGTTGGACCCTTAGAGGATGAGAGGGGGGAGCTAGTGGTAGGGGATGGGGATATGGCTGAGGTCTTGAATAACTTTTTTGTTTCTGTCTTCACGGAGGAGGACGTGAATAATTTGCCGGGTGTTAGAGATGGAAAGGTGGTAGGACTGGAGGGTCTTAATGGCATTACTGTTACTAGAGAGGCGGTGCTCGACAGACTGGAGGGGCTGATTGTGGACAAGTCCCCAGGACCGGATGGAATGCATCTGAGGGTTCTGAAAGAAATGGCGGAGGTGATAGTGGATGCCTTGGTGGTTATTTTCCAGACGTCGCTGGATTCCGGGGAAGTGCCGGAAGATTGGAAAACGGCTAATGTTACGCCGTTGTTTAAGAAGGGTGCCAGGCAAAAGGCGGGGAATTATAGGCCGGTTAGTTTAACGTCTGTGGTAGGTAAAATGTTAGAATCCGTCATTAAGGAGGAAATTGCGAGGCATCTTGAAGGGAATTGCTTGATAGAGCAGACGCAACACGGTTTCGTTAAAGGGAAGTCGTGTCTGACAAATTTACTGGAGTTCTATGAGGATGTGTCTAGGGCAGTGGATAGAGGAGAGCCGGTGGATGTGGTCTTTCTAGATTTTCAGAAGGCGTTTGACAAGGTACCTCACAAGAGGTTATTGCAGAAGGTCGAGGGACATGGAGTTGGGGGTAGGGTGTTAGCGTGGATAGAGGATTGGTTGTCAAATAGGAGGCAGAGAGTGGGGGTCAACGGGTGCTATTCGGATTGGCGGTTGGTGACTAGTGGAGTGCCCCAGGGGTCGGTGCTGGGGCCTCAGCTATTTACCATTTATATAGATGATCTGGAGGAGGGAACCGAGTGTAGGGTGTCGAAATTTGCTGATGACACCAAGATTGGGGGAAAGGCAAATTGTGCGGAGGGTGTGGAGAGTCTGCAGAAGGATCTAGATAGGCTGGGCGAATGGGCCAGGAAATGGCAAATGGAATTTAATGTTGGCAAGTGTGAGGTGGTCCACTTTGGTAGGAATAATGGTAGGAAGGATTATTACTTACGTGGCGAAAAACTGCAGCAGGCGACGGTGCAGAGGGACCTCGGGGTCCTTGTGCATGAGTCGCAAAAACCCAGCCTGCAGGTGCAGCAGGTGGTCAGGAAGGCGAATGGGATGCTGGCCTTCATAGCGAGGGGGATTGAATATAAAAGTAGGGAGGTCTTGCTGCAGCTGTATAGGGCATTGGTGAGGCCGCAGCTGGAGTACTGTGTGCAGTTTTGGGCGCCGCACCTGCGCAAGGATATTTTGGCCTTGGAGGGAGTGCAGAGGAGGTTTACTAGGCTGATACCGGAGTTGAGGGGGTTGAGCTATGAGGAGAGGCTGAATAAACTAGGCTTGTACTCGTTAGAGTTTAGAAGAATGAGGGGAGATCTCATTGAGACGTATAAGATGATGAATGGGATGGATAGGATAGAGATGGAGAGACTCTTCCCGCTCAAAAAAGACAGTAGGACTAGGGGACACAGCCTCAAGATAAAGGGGGGGCGGTTTAGAACGGAGTTGAGGAGGAACTTCTTCACTCAAAGGGTGGTGAATCTCTGGAATTCTCTGCCCGTTGAAGTGGTGGAGGCTGCCTCGCTAAATATTTTTAAGACGCGGGTTGATGGGTTCTTGATAAGAGAGGGGATTAAGGGTTATGGGGAGAGGGCGGGAATGTGGAACTGAGCCACGACAGATCAGCCATGATCTTATTGAATGGCGGGGCAGGCTCGAAGGGCTAGATGGCCTACTCCTGCTCCTATTTCTTATGTTCTGATGTTCAACCTGAGTTCACTGGGGTCATTCTGCGTTCATGCTGGGGTCATTCTGAGTTCATTGGAGTCATTCTGAGTTCATTGGGGTCATTCTGAGTTCACCGGGGTCATTCTGAATTCACCGGGGTCATTCTGAGTTCATTGGAGTCATTCTGAGTTCATTGGGGTCATTCTGAGTTCACCGGGGTCATTCTGAGTTCATTGGAGTCATTCTGAGTTCATTGGAGTCATTCTGAGTTCATTGGGGTCATTCTGAGTTCATTGGAGTCATTCTGAGTTCATTGGAGTCATTCTGAGTTCATTGGAGTCATTCTGAGTTCATTGGAGTCATTCTGAGTTCATTGGGGTCATTCTGAGTTCATTGGGGTCATTCTGAGTTCATTGGAGTCATTCTGAGTTCATTGGGGTCATTCTGAGTTCATTGGGGTCATTCTGAGTTCACCGGGGTCATTCTGAATTCACCGGGGTCATTCTGAGTTCATTGGAGTCATTCTGAGTTCATTGGGGTCATTCTGAGTTCACCGGGGTCATTCTGAGTTCATTGGGGTCATTCTGAGTTCACCGGGGTCATTCTGAGTTCGTGGCAGGGTCATTTTGAGTTCCCTGAGGTTGGGGATGAGGTGAGCTGTATTTTCCTGGGAGATGGATGGATTTGGGATGGATTTGGGATATTCTGGGAGGTTCAGTGAGGGATTTGGAGAACTGAACCTCCTCCCATTGGCACCGAGGGACCTCCAAGACTCACTGCCCATTGGAAACAAGCTGATTCCTGCTTTCCCTCCCTCACTCCCTCATTCTCTCTCTCTCTTTCACTCCTTTCCCCTCTCTTGTCCGTTCCCGCTCTCTCCCTTTGCCCCCCTTTCCCTCTCTCTGTCTATTTGTCTTTCCTTCCCCTCTCCTCTCCCACACTTCCCTCCTCACTCTGCTCTCCTCTCCTCCCCTCCCCATCCCCTCTCCCTGTTCCCTTCTCACTCCTTCCATCTCCCCTCTCTCTCTTCCTCCCTCGATCTTTCCCTCTCTCTGCCTCTCTCCCCTCCTTTGCTCCTCTTTTCTCTTCTCTCTCCCCCTCTTTTTTTCCCACCTATCTCTCTATCACCCTTTCTCCCTTCTCTCTCTCTCCTCCACTGTTCCTTGGTCTCCTCTGTCTCATCTCTCTCTCTCTGTCTCTCCCTCCCTCCCTTACCCTCTCCCTCTCCCTCTCTCACCCTCCTCTTGCCTTCCAGCTCTCCCTCACCGTGTCTCTCTCTGTCTCTCCCAGGCCAGGAGAGGATTGGGAGGGATTCCCACTATGAGCAGGAGGGGAAGGTACAGTTTGTGGTTGATGCTGTGTATGCCATGGCGCACGCCCTACACAACATGCACAATGACCTTTGCACCGGGGCCAGTGGCATCTGTGCGAAAATGGACACCATCGACGGCAAGACTCTCTTACACTACATCAGAGGGGTCAACTTCAACGGTGAGTCTGAGATCGCGAGGGGGGGGGGGGTGGGGTGCGTGGGGACGCCGGTCCCTTAACATCCCCGCGGTTGGCCACACTCAATTCAACCTTGACCTTTCGCCTCTGGCAGCAAGGGGTCGCCAGCTGGAACTTCTACCCGGTGTTGGTCAGGCGGAGGTCGCGATGCACCCCCGGTCCATCAGCCCTCCCGAGGGAGGGTGGCGGAGGTGCAGGCGACATGGGGAGGAGGTTACAGAGATAGGGAGGGGTGTAGGGGGCTGGAGGAGGTTACAGAGATAGGGAGGGGTGTAGGGGCTGGAGGAGGTTACAGAGATAGGGAGGGTTGTAGGGGGCTGGAGGAGGTACAGAGATAGGGAGGGGTGTAGGGGCTGGAGGAGGTTACAGAGATAGGGAGGGTTTTAGGGGCTGGAGGAGGTTACAGAGATAGGGAGGGTTTTAGGGGCTGGAGGAGGTTACAGAGATAGGGAGGGTTGTAGGGGGCTGGAGGAGGTTACAGAGATAGGGAGGGGTGTAGGGGCTGGAGGAGGTTACAGAGATAGGGAGGGGGTGTAGGGAGCTGGAGGAGGTTACAGAGATAGGGAGGGTTGTAGGGGGCTGGAGGAGGTACAGAGATAGGGAGGGGTGTAGGGGCTGGAGGAGGTTACAGAGATAGGGAGGGTTTTAGGGGCTGGAGGAGGTTACAGAGATAGGGAGGGTTGTAGGGGGCTGGAGGAGGTTACAGAGATAGGGAGGGTTGTAGGGGGCTGGAGGTGGTTGCAGAGACGGGGAGGGTTGTAGGGGCTGGAGGGGGTTACAGAGATAGGGAGGGTTGTAGGGGGCTGGAGGAGGTTACAGAGATAGGGAGGGGGTGTAGGGGGCTGGAGGAGGTTACAGAGATAGGGAGGGTTGTAGGGGCTGGAGGAGGGTACAGAGATAGGAAGTGTTGTAGGGGCTGGAGGAGGTTACAGAGATAGGGTGGGTTGTAGGGGCTGGAGGAGGGTACAGAGATAGGGCGGGTTGTAGGGGCTGGAAGAGGTTACAGAGATAGGGCGGGTTGTAGGGGCTGGAGGAGGTTACAGAGATAGGGAGGGTTGTAGGGGGCTGGAGGAGGTTACAGAGATAGGGAGGGTTGTAGGGGCTGGAGGAGGGTACAGAGATAGGGCGGGTTGTAGGGGCTGGAGGAGGTTACAGAGATAGGGAGGGTTATAGGAGATTGGAGGGGGTACAGAGATAGGGAGGGGGGGTGGGGTGGCCATGGAGGGGTTTGAAAGCGAGGATGAGAATTTAGAAATGGAGGTGTTTCCGGATCGGGAGGCAGTGTGGGTCAGCGAGCGCGGGGTCGGGGGGGGGCGATGGGTGAACGGGGACTGGGAGAGAGTCCGGACACGGTGGGGGAGGGGGAGGGGACATCAGAATTTGGGATCAGCTGAAGTTTTGGGAAAGTGGGAAGGTGGCGACAGATGGAAAGTAGAATCAAGGACTGTCGGAACAGTTGGCAATCTGCTGGAGTTAAATGCCGAGGGAGGGGATGAGCAATTGTGGCCCTCGGCACTCAATTATTTTCTGAAATTGAGTTTGAGCGAGAGATTGTAATTAGCGGAAGACCCACGAGAGATTTGACGAGTGTGGCCTAGTTGACCAAAAAAAGCCTCAACTACTACTTGACGCATCAAGGCACCCTGGGTAATGAGCAGCGAGCGGACAGCCCAAGGTTAGACCAACATCCGTTGGCGCAAAAGCTCTTTGTGGCTGTTGGTAAACGCGGAGGTGCGGAGACCCCCCCCCCCCCCCCCGGCTGCCACAGAAACCAGGCCTTGCTGGGAGGCCGAGTGTTGGCCGTGGCTGCCATTTTGTGGCTGCCTCGTCAGTTGGCCTCAGTGGTTTCATGAGTGGGTGGAGGTGACAGGAGGGTATGGGGTGGGGGTGGAACGTTATAAAGGGGGGGGTGGGGTGATGTCCACAGTCAGGCCTCGTGCGGGGTTGGGGGGGGGTGGGGGTGGGCAGAGGAGGCCCCCGTGGCACCCTTCAGGCCTTCTCCAACAGGCTGGTGCCCAACACTGCGCCACCTCAACCTGACCTATCTCCAACTCCCAGAACCCGGTCAGAACGGGATTTGACGGGGATTAACTGGGGCTCGTTTGTCAAACATTACAAACTAGCTGAGCGCACAGCGACAGCAAGAAGTAAGCCTGAGGCTTGACACCAATTTAGTGCCCCACTCTCTCTCTCCCTCCCCCCCCACTCCGCCCTCACCTCCCTGGCCCTCCCCCCCCCTTCCCCACACCCCTCACGTCCCCGGAAATTTGCTCCCCCCTCCTTCCCGACCCTTACAGATCACCGCATCTCCCCGCGTCACCTCGGAAACTTCCCCTCCTCTCCCCTGCCGCCCTGGGTTACCGGCAACGTGGGAATGTCTGAAGGCGAAGAGGCCATTCAGCCCCTCGAGCCTGCTCCGCCCATTTCAATGCTACGAAACCGTGAGGCGGAGGGGGGGGGGGGGGGGGGGGGGGCGAAAGTAGGCCGTTCGGCCCATCGAGCCTGCTTCCGGCCATTCGAGGGCTGATCCGATGTGAGAATCCTCAGCTCCCACTTACCCGCCTTCTCCCCTCGATCCCCCTCTTTAAAATATTTAAATTAAATAAGTGTAAATAAACGGAGTAACCAACGCCCCGACTTCTGAGCAATTAAGAAGTGCGTAGCGTACGGTTGTAGCCGGTGTTAGCTCAGACTTTTCCCGACGGAAGAAGGTGGAAGGGAGAATGTCCGGGGTGCGTTGGGGGGGGTCCTTGATGCTTCTCCCCGAGGCAGCGGGAAGTGTAGACGGAGTCGGTGGATGGGAGGCTGGTTTGCCATCAGGGCCTACCTCACGTTGCTCTACACCCGAGCTATGGCTGTAACACCACATCCTGCACTCTCTATGAACGGTATGCTTTGTCTGTCTCGCGCACAAGAAACAATACTTTTCACCGTGTACTAATACACGCGGCGATAATAAATCAAATCAAAGCTTTGATAAACAGAGTAAATTCCGGGTATAGCCTGAGCAAGGCCCTGTATAACTGCGACAAGATATCCCTCGAATCCTCTCACTATAAAGGCCGCCAGACCATTTGCCCTCACTTTATTAAAGTTTATTTATTAGTTGGCTCACATTAACACTGAAATGTTCGGGGATTTTACTGTGACAATCCCCCCAGGCGCCCACACTCCTGTTGGGGTTACACTGAGGGAGGATTTAGCACTGCCCAATGCACCCCTAACCAGCACGTCTCTCGGACTGTGGGGAGGGAACCCAGGGGAGAAGCTGCGGACTCGGCACAGACAGTGCCCCGCGCCGGGGATCGAACCCGGGTTCCCTGGCGTGGCAGCGCTAACCCACTGTGCCACCCACAGCCACAGTGAAGGAACGGCCGAGACATTTCCAACCCGGGGATGGCGTGTGTGTGTGTGTGTGTGTGTGTGTGTGTCAGAAAGGCGGGCGGGGGGAGTCTCGCAGGCGGTGGGTGTTCCCCACGGCGTCTGCTGCCCTTGTCCTTCTTTGGGGGGGGTAGAGGTAGCAGGTTGGGGGGACACTGGCGAAGGAATGAATCAATGCAGTGCTTCTAATAGATGGTACACATCGCTGCTACAGGCAGAAGGGCGGTCTTCTGTCGTGTTCCGGTGTTGGACTGGGGTAAACACGGTAAGAAGTCTCACAACACCAGGTTAAAGTCCGACAGGTAGCAAACACCACGAGCTTTTGGGGCTTTTTCCCTTCGTCGGGTGTGTGGGGAGTTCTGCTCACAAACAGAGCATTTAAAGTCACACCCAGTTTACAGAATACTGATTAGAATGTGAGTCTTTACAGCTAACCTGCTTTTCAAATCTTAAAGGTACAGACAATGTGACTGGAGAGAGCATTAAGCACAGGTTAAAGAGATGTGTATTGTCTCCAGACAGGACAGTTAGTGAGATTTTATAAGCCCAGGCAAGTCATGGGGGTTACAGATAGTGTGACATGAGCCCAAGATCCCGGTTGAGGCTGTTCTCATGTGTGCAGAACTTGGCTATCAGTCTCTGCTCAGCGACTCTGTGCTGTCGTGAAGGCGATACCCAGAGACTGAGGGTATATTCATTGGAATTCAGAAGAATGAGGGGAGATCTTATAGAATTATAGAACCCTACAGAGGCCCTTCGGCCCATCGAGTCTGCACCAAACACAATCCCACCCAGGCCCAACCCCCCTCCATATTATACCCACTAATCCCTCTAACCTACACATCCCTGGACACTAAGGGGCAATTTCTTAGCACGGCCAATCAACCTAACCCACACATCTTTAGACTGTGGGAGGAAACCGGAGCACCCGGAGGAAACCCACGCAGACACGAGGAGAATGTGCATGAAAAGATCAGCCATGATCTTACTGAATTGCGGAGCAGGCTCGAGGGGACAGATGGCCGACTCCTGCTCCTAGTTCTCACATAACCCCCTCCGATGGTTCCCACCCCAAGCCCCACACAACTTGGAAATATATCGGCCGTTCCTTCACTGTGACTGGGTCAAAACTGTGGAGCTCCCTCCCTAACAGCGCTGTGGGTGTACCTACACCACATGGGATTGCGGTGGGTTCAAGATGGCAGCTCCTTCTCAAGTGGGGGGGCAATTAGGGATGGGGGTTAAATTCTGGACCCACACCCACATCCCTGTGAACTAATACATTCACAGGATTTGAATATTGCTGAGAATAGGCACGTGCAGTTGAAGTTTTCCCTCACTGACTCATCAGGTCAATCCACAAGAATTGTTGAGGGAACAATTGGGAGAGTCATGGGTGGGGGGGTAAAGAGGAGATGTCGGGATGGGCTTACATGTTCGTCTGTTCCGCTGTGCAGGGAGTGCCGGCACCTCGGTGATGTTCAACGAGAATGGGGACGCCCCGGGGCGATATCACATCTTCCAGTACCAGCACACCAACACCAGCACGCCCGGCTACCGCGTCATCGGACAGTGGACCGACCAGCTACGGATGAACGTGAGTGACGGATCGCGCCAACGTTTTACCCCCTTGGGCCGTCGCGGCTTTGGGATCTTGCTGTGCGATCTGCGCAGCCCGTGCTTCCCGCCACTGGTTTGTGGGGCCTTTCCCCCATGCCAGCCTGAGCCTCCTCGGCAGTAGAGGTGGGAGGATGGTGGGGCGTTGGGGGGGGCGGGGGGAGACGGGAAGGACTCGGGCAGGATAGGAGAGTGGGCGAAGAAGTGAGAGGTGGAATAGAACGTGGGAAAGTGTGAGGTTTTGGCCGGAAGAATAGAGGCAGAGACTATTTACTAAACCGGGAGTGAATTCAGAAATCGGAAGCGCAAAGGGATTCGGGAATCCTCGTTCAGGGTTCTCTTGAGGTGAACTTGTAGGGTTGAGTTGGGAGTTAAGACAAATGTCAGCATTCATTTTGAGAGGATTAGGAGGCAGGAGTGGGGATGTTCTGCTGAGGGTTTATAAGGAATATTGGGAGCGATTTTGGGCCCCGTATCTAAGGAAGGATATGCCGGCCCTGGGGCGGGTCCGGAGGAGGTTCACGGGAATGATCCCGGGAATGAAAGGTGGATGAGAAGAGTTTGAGGATTGGATGGAGTTTGGAAGGATGGGGAGAGGGGGGGAATCTCATTGTAACTGACAGAAAGGTCCTGGATAGAGTGGAAGATGTTTCCATTAGTGGGAGAGACTGGGATCCGAGGGCACAGTCTCAGAGTAAAGGGAGAACCCTTTGGAACGGAGATGAGGAGGAATTTCTTCAGCCGGAGAGCGGGGAATCTGTGGAACTCATTGCCACAGAGGAGGCCGGCTCACCGAGTGTGTTTGAGACAGAGATAGAGAGGTTCTTGATTGCTAAGGGGGTCAAAGGTTAGGGGTCTGAGCTGTGGAAGTCCTCATCCTCGTTCCCCTCCACACTCGACTATTCCCTCGCTGTCCCAGCTCCTCCCCAACACTCGACCCTCTGCAACCTTCAGCTCATCCCAGACTCACCCCCTCCCCACCCAACACACCCCCTCCCGCACCCACTGCGTCCGGATTCTCTCCCAGCCCCCGTTCACCCATCGCCCCCACCCCTCCCCGTGCTCGCTGACCCACACTACCTCCCACTCCGCAAATACCTCCATTTCTCATCCTCACTTTCAAATGCCTCCATGTCCTCCTCACCCCTCCTCCCTATCTCTGTAACCTCCAGCCCCTACAACCCTCCCTATCTCTGCAACCTCTTCCAGCCCCTACAAACCCTCCCTATCTCTGCAACCTCTTCCAGCCCCTACAAACCCTCCCTATCTCTGTAACCTCTTCCAGCCCCTACAAACCCTCCCTATCTCTGCAACCTCCTCCAGCCTCTACACTCCCTCCCTATCCCTGTAATTGGATTATGAAATACCATGAGGTGGCCATTTTCTGAACCAGCTTCCAATAATGAGGCGAAGATTGTCCCCTTTCTCCTTCATCTTGGTGTTAATGTTTGGTCTCAGGAGACCGGGGAGGACTCCCCGCGCGGTATTTTGACCATTCGTGTCTCTGACGGGGTTAATAGCACATTCTGGGTGACTTTAAGTGTACATCTGTTGGTGTTGATTATCCCTCGGCCTAGTGTGAGCCTGGCAACTCGGCAGCCTGCCTGAATTTAAAACCCGGGATTTATTCAACTGGGATTTGGCAAGTTCCCGTTCAACAGGAGGGGGATTTAGAGAAGTAATAATTTTAGATTAAATTCCTCCCCTAAATGAGAGGTGCTTAAACAATTTAGTTAAGTGGGAATTTGACAAACAATTAAATAGATGCTCCAGCTTTGACAGGCTGGGATGGCCAACATGTGTTTACAAACCGTAGACTCTCTTAATCCACTGTCACTGAAAAGTGGCAGAGACACAGAGTGTAGAGGGAGCTTTACTCTGTATCTAACCCCGTGCTGTACCTGTCCTGGGAGTGTTTGATGGGGACAGTGTAGAGGGAGCTTTACTCTGTATCTAACCCTGTGCTGTACCTGTCCTGGGAGTGATTGATGGGGACAGTGTAGAGGGAGCTTTACTCTGTATCTAACCCCGTGCTGTACTTGTCCTGGGAGTGTTTGATGGGGGGACAGTGTAGAGGGAGCTTTACTCTGTATCTAACCCCGCGCTGTACCTGTCCTGGGAGTGATTGATGGGGACAGTGTAGAGGGAGCTTTACTCTGTATCTAACCCCGTGCTGTACCTGTCCTGGGAGTGTTTGATGGGGGGACAGTGTAGAGGGAGCTTTACTCTGTATCTAACCCCGTGCTGTACCTGTCCTGGGAGTGATTGATGGGGACAGTGTAGAGGGAGCTTTACTCTGTATCTAACCCCGTGCTATACCTGTCCTGGGGATGTTTGATGGGGGACAGTGTAGAGGGAGCTTTACTCTGTATCTAACCCCGTGCTGTACCTGTCCTGGGAGTGATTGATGGGGACAGTGTAGAGGGAGCTTTACTCTGTATCTAACCCCGTGCTATACCTGTCCTGGGGATGTTTGATGGGGGACAGTGTAGAGGGAGCTTTACTCTGTATCTAACCCCGTGCTGTACCTGTCCTGAGAGTGTTTGATGGGGGGACAGTGTAGAGGGAGCTTTACTCTGTATCTAACCCCGTGCTATACCTGTCCTGGGGATGTTTGATGGGGGACAGTGTAGAGGGAGCTTTACTCTGTATCTAACCCCGTGCTGTACCTGTCCTGGGAGTGTTTGATGGGGGGGACAGTGTAGAGGGAGCTTTACTCTGTATCTAACCCCGTGCTGTACCTGTCCTGGGAGTGTTTGATGGGGGGACAGTGTAGAGGGAGCTTTACTCTGTATCTAACCCCGTGCTGTACCTGTCCTGGGAGTGTTTGATGGGGGACAGTGTAGAGGGAGCTTTACTCTGTATCTAACCCCGTGCTGTACCTGTCCTGGGAGTGTTTGATGGGGGGGACAGTGTAGAGGGAGCTTTACTCTGTATCTAACCCCGTGCTGTACCTGTCCTGGGAGTGTTTGATGGGGACAGTGTAGAGGGAGCTTTACTCTGTATCTAACCCCGTGCTGTACCTGTCCTGGGAGTGTTTGATGGGGGGGACAGTGTAGAGGGAGCTTTACTCTGTATCTAACCCCGTGCTGTACCTGTCCTGGGAGTGTTTGATGGGGACAGTGTAGAGGGAGCTTTACTCTGTACCTAACCCCGTGCTGTACCTGTCCTGGGAGTGTTTGATGGGGGACAGTGTAGAGGGAGCTTTACTCTGTATCTAACCCCGTGCTGTACCTGTCCTGGGAGTGTTTGATGGGGGACAGTGTAGAGGGAGCTTTACTCTGTATCTAACCCCGTGCTGTACCTGTCCTGGGAGTGTTTGATGGGGACAGTGTAGAGGGAGCTTTACTCTGTATCTAACCCCGTGCTGTACCTGTCCTGGGAGTGTTTGATGGGGGATGGTGTAGAGGGAGCTTTACTCTGTACCTAACCCCGTGCTGTGGCTGTGTTTCAGATGGAGGAGATGCAGTGGGGTGGAGGGGGCACCGAGGTGCCACCCTCGGTCTGCAGCTTCCCGTGTGAGCCTGGCGAGCGGAAGAAGATGGTCAAGGGTGTGCCTTGCTGCTGGCACTGTGAGCTGTGCGACGGGTACCGCTTCCAGGTGAGCGAGTTCGAGTGCCAGCTGTGCCCGCTGGACATGCGGCCCAGCGCCAACCGGACGGGCTGCCGGCCCACGCCCGTGGTCAAGCTGGAGTGGCACTCGGCCTGGGCGGCGCTGCCCCTCATCCTGGCCGTGCTGGGCATCCTGGCCACCACCTCCACCGTAGTGGTCTTCATCCGCTACAACGACACGCCCATCGTGCGGGCATCGGGGCGTGAGCTGAGCTACGTGCTGCTGACGGGCATCTTCCTCATCTACATCATCACCTTCCTGATGATTGCCGAGCCGGGGGCCGTGGTCTGTGCCCTCCGCCGCCTCCTGCTGGGCCTGGGCATGAGCATCACCTACTCGGCCCTGCTCACCAAGACCAACCGCATCTATCGCATCTTCGAGACGGGCAAGCGCTCGGTGACGCCCCCCCGGTTCATCAGCCCCACCTCGCAGCTGGCCATCACCTTCGTCCTGATCTCGCTGCAGGTGCTGGGCGTGTTGGTGTGGCTGGGCATCGAGCCCCCCCACGCCCACGTGGACTACGAGGAGCAGCGGACCCCCGACCCCGAGCTGGCCCACGGGGTGCTGAAGTGTGACATGTCCGACCTCTCCATCATCTGCTGCCTGAGTTACAGCATCGTGCTGATGGTCACCTGCACCGTCTACGCCGTCAAGAGTCGCGGTGTGCCCGAAACCTTCAACGAAGCCAAACCCATCGGGTTCACCATGTACACCACCTGCATCATCTGGCTGGCTTTCGTCCCCATCTTCTTCGGCACTGCCCAGTCCGCCGAGAAGGTAAGGGCACCTCACCAACCCCCTGCCCGTACCCCCGGTGCCCCCCCCCATCCCTCTGCCCATCCTCCTGCTCATCCCCTGTCTGTACCCCTTGTCCGTTCCCCATGCCCATCCCCCCTGCCCACCCCCCCGCCTCTTCCCCTTGCCTGTCTCCCCCTCCCTGTTCCCCCTGCATGTACCCCTTGTCCGTCCCCCTGCCAGTCCCTCTGCCTGTTCCTCCGTCCATTTGCCCTGCCCATCCCCCACCCGTCCCCCGACTCGTTCCCCCTGCCCGCTCCCCCCTGCCCGTTACCCCCCCCCAACTCTGTCAGCCACCTGTGTCCCATTCTTCATCATCTCTCCTCATCTCACTCCTCATCTCACTCCTCATCCCTCTCCTCATCCCTCTCCTCATCCCTCTCCTCATCTCACTCCTCATCCCTCTCCTCATCCCTCTCCTCATCTCACTCCTCCCTCACTCTTCATCTCACTCCTCATCCCTCTCCTCATCTCACTCCTCATCTCACTCCTCATCTCACTCCTCATCCCTCTCCTCATCCCTCTCCTCATCCCTCTCCTCATCCCTCTCCTCATCCCTCTCCTCATCTCACTCCTCATCTCACTCCTCATCCCTCTCCTCATCCCTCTCCTCATCTCACTCCTCATCTCACTCCTCATCTCACTCCTCATCTCTCTCCTCATCCCTCTCCTCATCCCTCTCCTCATCTCACTCCTCATCCCTCTCCTCATCCCTCTCCTCATCCCTCTCCTCATCTCACTCCTCATCTCACTCCTCACTCTCCTCATCTCACTCCTCATCCCACTCCTCATCTCACTCCTCATCTCACTCCTCATCTCACTCCTCATCTCACTCCTCATCCCTCTCCTCATCTCACTCCTCATCTCACTCCTCACTCTCCTCATCTCACTCCTCATCCCTCTCCTCGTCTCACTCCTCGTCTCACTCCTCGTCCCTCTCCTCGTCCCTCTCCTCGTCTCACTCCTCATCTCACTCCTCATCTCACTCCTCATCTCACTCCTCATCTCACTCCTCATCTCACTCCTCATCTCACTCTACATTAACTCCTCATTACCTCCGCTGTAACTCTGTATTAATATTCACTCATGTCCTATCTGTGACTCCAGAGTCAGAGCAATGTGGTTGACACTCAGTGAGGGGTGCGCAGTCAGTGACCCCGTGTCCCATGAATGAACTTTAATAATTCCTGGTGTGTTTACGGACGGGATGGTTTTCTGGACCGATATATTACAGAGCCAACAAGGGAACAGACCACCCGAGACTGCAGCTTGTGTGATGAGAAAGGAATAATTTGCAATCTCCCTTGGGGATGAGTAACTGTAATATGATAGGATTCTTCACCAAGGTGGGAAGTGATGTGTTGATTCTGAGACCTGAATCTTAATAAAGGAAACTGTGAACCATCGAACATTACAGCACAGAAAGAGGCCCTTTGGCCCTTCTTGTCTGTGCCCAACCATTTTTCTGCCTAATCCCACTGACCTGCACCTGGACCCTATCCCCCCACACCCCTCTCATCCATGAACCTCTCCAAGTTTTTCTTAAATGTTAAAAGTGAGCCTGCTTTCACCACTTTATCCGGCAACTCATCCCACACTCCCACCACTCTCTGTGTGAAACCACCCCCCTAATATTCCCTTTAAACTTTTCCCCCTTCACCCTTAACCCATGCCCTCTGGTTTTTTTCTCCCCTAGCCTCAGTGGAAAAAGCCTGCTTGCATTCACTCTATCTATACCCATCAAAATCTTATACACCTCTATCAAATCTCCCCTCATTCTCCAGGGAATAAAGTCCTAACCTATTCAATCTCTCTCTGTAACTCAGTTTCTCAAGTCCCGGCAACATCCTTGTGAACCTTCTCTGCACTCTTTCAACCTTATTAATATCCTTCCTGTAATTAGGTGACCTAAACTGTACACAATACTCTAAATTCAGCCTCACTAATGTCTTAGACAACCTCACCATAACATTCCAACTCTTATACTCAATACTTTTATTTATAAAGTCCAATGTTCCAAAAGCACTCTTTATGACCCTATCTACCTGTGACGCCACTTTTAGGGAATTCTGTACCTGTATTCCCAGTTCCCTCTGTTCTACTGCACTCTTCAGTGTCCTACCATTTACCCTGTATGTTCTACCTTGGTTTGTCCTTCCAAAGTGCAATTCCTCACACTTGTCTGCTTTAAACTCCATCTGCCATTTTTCAGCCCATTTTTCTAGTTGGTCCAAATCTCCCTGCAAGTTTTGAGAACCTTCCTCACTGTCCACTACACCTCCAATCTTTGTATCATCAGCAAATTTGCTGATCCAATTTACCACATTATCATCCAGATCATTGATATAGATGACAGACCCAGACCCTGCGGCACACCGCCAGTCACAGGCCTCCGCTCATGAGTTGTCGATGATAGACTGGGGAGTGTCTCTGAAAGGGATGACGGTGGCGAGGCAGCGGAGTGCGTGTGAGAACTCCCGACAATTGTTTGTTCCTGTCTGGCACAGGGTAAAACCAGAGAGGCGCCAAAACCTGGCTTCCGAGGGAAATTAGAGATATATCCATACCAAGGAAGGTGCAATCAGATTGGCCAAGGAAAGCAACAGACCTGAGGATTGGGAGAAGTTCAGAATTCGGCAGGAGAGGACAAAGGGATTGGTTAAGAAGGGGAAAGTAGAGTGTAAGATTAAGCTAGCAGGGAACATAAAAACTATCAAGGTTTCTATCAGTACACGAGGAGAATGGATTGGTAAAGGCAAATGTAGGTCCTCTACACTCGGAAATAGGGAATGGGGAACAAAGAAATGACTGAACTGAAAAGGACAAAGAAAATTATAGCACAGGAACAGGCCCTTCAGCCCTCTAACTGACCGTGCTGTCCCACTGAACTAAACAAGCTGGGATGTCTTGTTGAAGTTGTACAAGACATTAATAAGGTCACACTTGGAATACTGTGTACAGCTCTGGTCACCCTATTATAGAAAGGATATTATTAAACTAGAAAGAGTGCAGGAAAGATTTACTCGGATGTTACCGGGATTTGGATTGAGTTATGAGGAGAGGCCGGATAGACTGGGATTTTTTTCCACAGGAGCGCAGAGGGGTGATCTTATAGAGGTCTATAAAATAATGAGGGGCACAGATCAGTGAGATAGTCAATATCTTTTCCCAAAGGCAGGGAGCCTAAAACTAGAGGTTTAAGGTGAGAGGGGAGAGATACAAGTGTCCAGAGGGGCAATTTTTTTCACACAGAGGGCGATGAGTGTCTGGAACGAGCTGCCAGAGGTGGTAGTAGAGGCGGGTACAATTTTATCTCTTAAAAAGCATTTATACAGTTAGATGGATAAGATGGGTATCGAGGGATAGGGGTCAAATGCGGGCGACTGGGGTCAGCTTAGGGGTTTAAGAAAATAAAGGGTGGCAGGGACAGTTTGGGCCGAAGGGCCTGTTTTCCTGCTGTAAACCTCTATAACTCTGTGTACATTGATGGGTAGCACCGTGGGTTAGCACTGCTGCCTCACAGCGCCAGGGATTCGGGTTCAATTCCGCCTCGGGTCACTGTCTGTGTGGAGTTTGCACATTCTCCCCGTGTCTGCGTGGGTTTCCTCCGGGTGCTCCAGTTTCCTGCCACAGTGCAAAGGTGTGCGGGTTAGGTGGACTGGCCGTGTTAAATTGCCCCTCAGTTGTCAGGGGGACTAAGTAGGGTAAATGCCTGGGGTTAAGGAGATAGGGCTGGGTGGGATCGTGGTCGGTGCAGACTCAGTGGGCCGAATGGCCTCCCTCTGCACCGTAGGGATTCTATGATTCCACATACTGTGGTTCTGTCTTCACAATAACGGACTCAAATAGTGTATCAGAAATGTTGGGGAATAGTGGGTACATTCAGAGGGAGAATCTGAAGGAAATCTGTACTAGTGAAGGAATAGTGTTGGGAAAACCATGGGAATGAAGGTGGATAAATCCCCAGGGCCTGATAATTTACATCCCAGAATACTTAAGGAAGTGGCCTGAGAAATAGTGGATAGTTAACTTCCAACATATTATTGTTAGTCAACTTCCAAAATATTATTGACTCTGGAACAGTTCATAGAAGTCATAGAAGGCCATTCGGCCCATCGATCTGCACTGACCACAATCCCACCCAAGTCCTACCCCCATATCCCTACATATTTTACCCACTAATCCCTCTAACCTACACAACTCAGGATACTAAGGGCCAATTTTAGCATGGCCAATCAACCGAACCCACACACCTTTGGACTGTGGGAGGAAACCGGAGCACCCGGAGGAAACCCACGCAGACACGAGGAGAATGTGCAAACTCTACACAGACCCGAGCCGGGAATTGAACCCAGGTCCCCGGAGCTGTGAAGCAGCAGTGCTAACCCACTGTGCCACCGTGCTGCCCTACAGTTCCTGGTTCCTGCAGATTGGAGGGTGTAACCCCAATATTTAAAGGCCCACAGGTTTTATTTGCAATCACGAGCTTTCGGAGCAGTGCTCCTTCATCAGGTGAATGGAGAGGTAGGCTTCACAAACACAGCGAGATAATTACAGATGTGAAGAATGGTTAGAATGTGAGTCTTTAAAGGACTTCCAGGAATCTTTACAGGAAGGATGTGGAAGCTATTGAGAGGGTGCAGAGGAGATTTACAAGGATGTTGCCTGGATTGGGAGGCATGCCTTATGAAGATAGGTTGAGGGAACTGGGTCTCTTCTCCCTGGAGAGACGAAGGTTGAGAGGCGACCTGATAGAGGTTTATAAAATGTTGAGAGGAATAGATAGGGTGGATTCTCGGAGGCTATTTCCCAGGGCTGAAATGGTCGCTACGAGAGGGCACAGGTTTAAGGTGCTGGGGAGCAGGTACAGAGGAGATGTTAGGGGTAAGTTTTTCACTCAGAGGGAGGTGAGTGAATGGAATCGGCTGCCGTCGGTGGTGGTAGAAGCAAACTCGCTGGGGTCTTTTAAGAGACTTCTGGATGAGTATATGGGATTTAATGGGATAGGCCTGGTGCAACTTGTGGGCTGAAGGGCCTGTTTGTGCTGTAGTTGTCCTACATTTACAGATAATCAAATCTTTACAATGTGAGTGGGGAGAGGGTCAAGCATGGGTTAAAGAGATGTGTATTGTCTCCAGACAGGACAGTTAGTAGGAACCTGTAAAGACTCACATTACAACCAGACAAAGAGTAAAGAAAATGACAGCACAGGAACAGGCCATTCAGCCCTCCTGCTCTGACCATACTATCCCACGGAACTAAATCCCTCTACCTTTCCGGGGACCATATCTCTCTATTCCCATCCTATCCATATATTGGTCAAAACCCCTTCTTTACATTCCAATCTGTAATTATCTTACAATTGTGCCTCTGTCTATATACGCTGTGTTTGTGAACTAACCTCCATTCAGGAGGTTAGATGAAGGAGCAGCGCTCCGAAAGCTCGTGATTCCAGATAAACCTGTTGTCAGACGTCTTACTGACCCCACTGCAGACGGCATCTCCACATCGCCTCTACTTAAAAAAGGGAGATAGAGGGAAACCAGCCTGGTGTCGATAGTGGGGGAAAATGTCAAAGATTTTACAGCCAAACACTTGGGAAACTGTGATCGGAGCGGACAGAGCCGGCTACCATTGGATTGGGTGGAGTTCAGGAGAATGAAGGAGCGGCGAGTCTCATAGAAACCAATCCAATTCAATTAGGGCCGGACAGAGTAGATTTCCCTCCCCATTTTCCTCCTCATTTTCACCACATTTTCTCCCTCATTTTCCTCCCATTTCCTCATCATTTTCCCTCATAGTCTTCCTCACTTTCCTCTCATCTTGCTTCTAAATTTCCTCCTCCATTCCTCCCCATTTTTCTCCTCACTTTCCCCTCACTTTCCCCTCACTTTCCCCTCACTTTCCCCTCACTTTCCCCTCATTTTCCTCCTCACTTTCCCCTCATTTTCCTCCTCACTTTCCCCTCATTTTCCCCCTCACTTTCCCCTCCTTTTCCCCCCTCCTTTCCCTGCTCATTTTGCTGTCCCGTGTCAGCCTCCCTGTCCTCCTTCCCCCTGACGTTTCTCCTGCTCCCCCTCGGGCCCAGGCTTTTCCCCGCACCAACCCTTCCCAGGCCGTCCCTGACATCTGCCCGTAACAGCTGCCACCTGAGTGGGGTCTTCCATTTCCAGAAGATATCCGCCGGCCTCCCGCCTCAGCCACAGGAATCACACGAGGAGGCGCAGAGAAAAGATGCCAAAAGCTCAAGCAAAGATTCTTGAGAACGTCATTAACTCAGAGAGGGGGAAGAGAGAGAGAGAGAAAGATAGAAACATCGAAACTAAAAGCAAGAGGAGGCCATTTGGCCCTTCTTCGCCATTCATTATGATCATCGAATTCAATATTCTGACCCCCCCTTTGCCCCCCACCCCCCCACCCCCCCACCCCCACCACCACCACCACCACCACCCGCCCCCCCCCCCCCCCCCACCACCACCACCACCCGCCCCCCCCCCCCCCGCCCCATATCCCTTTAGCCCCAAGAGTGATCTCTAACTTCTTATTATTGACCCAACTTCACTTTGGCAGGAATAATAGTAGGAGGGATTATTATTTAAAGGGCGAAAAACTGCAGCAGGCGACGGTGCAGAGGGACCTCGGGGTCCTTGTGCATGAGTCGCAAAAACCCAGCTTGCAGGTGCAGCAGGTGGTCAGGAAGGCGAATGGGATGCTGGCCTTCATAGCGAGGGGGATTGAATATAAAAGTAGGGAGGTCTTGCTGCAGCTGTATAGGGCACTGGTGAGGCCGCAGCTGGAGTACTGTGTGCAGTTTTGGGCGCCGCACCTGCGCAAGGATATTTTGGCCTTGGAGGGAGTGCAGAGGAGGCTTACTAGGCTGATACCGGAGTTGAGGGGGTTGAGCTATGAGGAGAGGCTGAATAAACTAGGCTTGTACTCGTTAGAGTTTAGAAGAATGAGGGGAGATCTCATTGAGATGTATAAGGTGATGAATGGGATGGATAGGATAGAGGTGGAGAGACTCTTCCCGCTCAAAAAGGACAGTAGGACTAGGGGGCACAGCCTCAAGATAAAGGGGAGGCGGTTTAGAACGGAGTTGAGGAGGAACTTCTTCACTCAAAGGGTGGTGAATCTCTGGAATTCTCTGCCCGTTGAAGTGGTGGAGGCTGCCTCGCTAAATATTTTTAAGACGCAGGTTGATGGGTTTTTGATAAGAGAGGGGATTAAGGGTTATGGGGAGAGGGCGGGAATGTGGAGCTGAGCCACGACAGATCAGCCATGATCTTATTGAATGGCGGGGCAGGCTCGAAGGGCTGGATGGCCTACTCCTGCTCCTATTTCTTATGACCTGAACTACTTTCTGTGGATGAATTCCACACATTCCCCACCCTCTGGGGGAAGAAATTTCTCCTCACCTCATTTCTAAAAGGTTTCCCCCTTATCCTCAAACTCTGACCCCTAGTTCTGGACTCCCCCCACCATCGGGAACATTCTTTCTGAATCTACCCTGTCTAACCCTGTTAGAATTTTATAAGTTTCTATCAGATCCCCTCTCACTCTTCCAAACTCCAGTGAATATAATCCTAACCGTGTTAGTCTTTGGTACAGAGGTTTATGGAGGGAATTCCAGAATGTAGGGCGAAACCGCCCCCCCGGGTAGCTGATGGTGCAGTTGCCAATGGCAGAGTGATGGGAATCAGGGGGATGCTCGAGAGGCCGGGATTGGAGTAACGCAGAGATCTCGGAGAGTTGGTGGAGGTTACAGAAATAGAGAGGGGTGTAGGGGGCTGGAGGAGGTTACAGAGATAGGGAGGGGTGTAGGGGCTGGAGGAGGTTACAGAGATAGGGAGGGGTGTAGGGGGCTGGAGGAGGTTACAGAGATAGGGGAGGGGGTGTAGAGGCTGGAGGAGGTTACAGAGATAGGGAGGGCTGTAGGGGCTGGAGGAGGTTACAGGGATAGGGAGGGTTGTAGGGGCTGGAGGAGGTTACAGAGATAGGGAGGGGGTGTAGGGGCTGGAGGAGGTTACAGAGATAGGGAGGGGGTGTAGGGGCTGGAGGAGGTTACAGAGATAGGGAGGGTTGTAGGGGCTGGAGGAGGTTACAGAGATAGGGAGGGTGTAGGGGGCTGAGGAGGTTACAGAGATAGGGAGGGGGTGTAGGGGCTGGAGGAGGTTACAGAGATAGGAGGGGTGTAGGGACTGGAGGAGGTTACAGAGATAGGGAGGGTTGTAGGGGCTGGAGGAGGTTACAGGGATAGGGAGGGGGTGTAGGGGCTGGAGGAGGTTACAGAGATAAGGAGGGGTGTAGGGGGCTGGAGGAGGTTACAGAGATAGGGAGGGGTGTAGGGGGCTGGAGGAGGTTACAGAGATAGGGAGGGGGTGTAGGGGGCTGGAGGAGGTTACAGAGATAGGGAGGGGGTGTAGGGGGCTGGAGGAGGTTACAGAGATAGGGAGGGTTGTAGGGACTGGAGGAGGTTACAGAGATAGGGAGGTTGTAGGGACTGGAGGAGGTTACAGAGATAGGGAGGGGGTGTAGGGGGCTGGAGGAGGTTACAGAGATAGGGAGGGTTGTAGGGGCTGGAGGAGGTTACAGGGATAGGGAGGGGTGTAGGGGCTGGAGGAGGTTACAGAGATAAGGAGGGGTGTAGGGACTGGAGGAGATTACAGAGATAGGGAGGGGTGTAGGGACTGGAGGAGGTTACAGAGATAGGGAGGAGTGTAGGGGGCTGGGGGAGGTTACAGAGATAGGGAGGGGTGTAGGGGGCTGGGGGAGGTTACAGAGATAGGGAGGGGTGAAGCCATACTGAAGTGAGAGAGAGAGTGAGCCTCTGAGATAGAGACACATAGAGACAGACAAACAGAAAGAGAGAAACTCAGAGACAGAGAGAGAGACAAAGAGAGACTGTGCGTGAGACTGGGAGTGAGAGAGAGACTTCAAGCGAGAGAGAGAGATATAGAGAGGGGCAGAGCGAGAGAAAGAGAGAGAAACAGAAACAGAGACAGTGTGGGAGAGGGACAAAGTGAGGGATGGTGTTAGAGAGGGACGGAGTGAGGGAGGGACGGAGCAAAGGAGGGACGGTGTGAGTGTGCTGGTGAGGGACGGAGTGAGGGAGGGCCGGTGTGAGGGAGGGGGGGTGTGAGGGAGGGATGGTTTGAGTGTGCTGGTGAGGGACGGAGCGAGGGAGAGACAGAGCGAGGGAGGGACGGAGTGAGGAGGGCTGGTGTGAGGGAGGGACGGTGTGAGTGTGCTGGTGAGGAGGGTATGTACTGGGACACTGGCTGTTGCTGTACAGGGCTGCACGTACTGGGCTGCGCGTGCAGGGCTGCACGTACAGGGCTGCGTGTACAGGGCTGCGTGTGCAGGGTTGCGCGTACAGGGTTGCGCGTACAGGGTTGCGCGTACAGGGTTGCGCGTACAGGGTTGCGCGTACAGGGTTGCGCGTACAGGGTTGCGCGTACAGGGTTGCGCGTGCAGGGCTGCGTGTGCAGGGCTGCATGTACAGGGCTGCGCGTACAGGGCTGCGCGTGCAGGGCTGCACGTACAGGGCTGCGCGTGCAGGGTTGCGCGTGCAGGGTTGCGCGTGCAGGGCTGCGCGTACAGGGCTGCGCGTACAGGTTGCGCGTACAGGGCTGCGTGTGCAGGGTTGTGTGACTGGTAAACTCTCCCTGTGTGTTACAGATGTATATCCAGACAACGACTCTGACCGTGTCAATGAGTCTGAGTGCGTTTGTGTGCCTGGGAATGTTATACATCCCGAAAGTTTACACCATTGTCTTCCACCCGGAGCAGAATGTCCAGCGGAGAAAGAGGAGTTTTAAAGCTGCAGCCACGGTAGCCAGCTTCACCTCGCGGCTATCTCAACGCTCACACAACGGGGACACACCCAAGGATGAGAAAGCCGGCAACTAACGCGGGAGACACGGCCCCGGGGGACCCCGCGTACACGGACAGCCCTGTAACAAACTCCCTCAAAGACTGACCGCTTACCCATAACCTCACCCAGCATGCCGTGCGATTGCCCTCCTCCCAAACATGTCCTACAGCACAGTGCGTCATCTAACCATCTCCCCTTGACATTCAATGGTGTTACCATCACTGAATCCCCCCCCACTATCAACATCCTGGGAGTTACCATCACTGAATCCCCCCACTATCAACATCCTGGGGGTTACCGTCACTGAATCCCCCCACTATCAACATCCTGGGGGTTACCATCACTGAATCCCCCCCACTATCAACATCCTGGGGGTTACCATCACTAAATCCCCCCCACTATCAACATCCTGGGGGTTACCATCACTGAATCCCCCACTATCAACATCCTGGGGGTTACCGTCACTGAATCCCCCCCACTATCAACATCCTGGGGGTTACCGTCACTGAATCCCCCCCACTATCAACATCCTGGGGGTTACCATCACTGAATCCCCCCACTAATCAACATCCTGGGGGTTACCATCACTGAATCCCCCCCACTATCAACATCCTGGGGGTTACCATCACTGAATCCCCCACTATCAACATCCTGGGGGTTACCATCACTGAACCCCCCACTATCAACATCCTGGGGTTACCGTCACTGAATCCCCCCCACTATCAACATCCTGGGGGTTACCATCACTGATCCCCCCATCAACATCCTGGGGGTTACCATCACTGAACCCCCCCACTATCAACATCCTGGGGTTACCGTCACTGAATCCCCCCACTATCAACATCCTGGGGGTTACCGTCACTGAATCCCCCCACTATCAACATCCTGGGGGTTACCATCACTGAATCCCCCACTATCACATCCTGGGGGTTACCTTTGACCAGAAACTGAGCTGGACCCAGCCACATAAATACTGTGGCTCCCAGAGCAGGTCAGAGGCTGGGAATCCTGTGGAGAGAAACTCAGCTCCTGACTCTCCCCAAAGCCTGTCCACCATCTACAAGGACACAAGTCGGGAGTGTGCTGGAATACTCTCCCACTCACCTGGATGGACTCCGATAACACTCGAGAAGCTCGACACCGTTCAGGACAATGCAGCCCCCCCTCCCCCGCTCGATCGACAGGCTAACCCCCACCCTCACTCCCTCCACCAGCGACGCACAGTGTGTACCGTCTACAAGATGCAGTGACTCGCCAAGGCTCCCTCGGCAGCGCCACCCAAACCCACCACCTCTACCCCCCTAGAAGGGCAAGGGCAGCAGATGCCATGGGGAAGACTCACCGCCCACAAGTCACCCCCACCCCCCGACACCATCCCGACCTGGAAATATATCGGCCGTTCCTGCACTGTGACTGGGTCAAAATCCTGGAGCTCCCTCCCTAACAGCACTGTGGGTGTACCTACACCACACGGACTGCAGCGGGTTCAAGATGGCGGCTCACCCACCGCCTTCCAAGGGGCAATTAGGGATGGGGGGTGAATGCTGGAGCAGGCCAGTGATGCCCACATCGCTGGAGAGAGGGAGAAGAGAGGGAGAGAGGGTGTGAGAGACAGAGAGAGAGAGAGAAGGTGTGAGAGACAGAGAGAGAGAGGGTGTGAGAGACAGAGAGAGAGAGGGTGTGAGAGACAGAGAGAGAGAGGGTGTGAGAGACAGAGAGAGAGAGGGTGTGAGAGACAGAGATAGAGAGGGTGTGAGAGACAGAGAGAGAGAGGGACGAGAGAAGAGAGAGAGAGGGAACGAGAGACAGAGAGAGAGAGGGAACGAGAGACAGAGAGAGAGAGGGTGCGAGACAGAAGACAGAGGAGAGAGGGTGTGAGAGACAGAGAGAGAGAGGGTGTGAGAGACAGAGAGAGAGAGGGTGTGAGAGACAGAGAGAGAGAGAGAGAGAGAGTGTGAGAGACAGAGAGAGAGAGGGTGTGAGAGAGAGAGAGGGTGTGAGAGACAGGGAGAGAGGGAGCGAGAGACAGGGAGAGAGGGAGTGAGAGACAGAGAGAGAGGGAGCGAGAGACAGGGAGAGGGAGCGAGAGAGAGAGATAGAGGAGCGAGAGACAGATAGAGGGAGAGAGGGAGGGAGACAGAGAGATAGAGGAGCGAGAGCAGATAGAGGAGAGAGGAGCGAGAGACAGATAGAGGGAGAGAGGGAGCGAGACACAGAGTGGGAGAGAGGGAGCGAGAGACAGAGGGAGAGAGTGGGAGAGGGAGAGAGAGAGAGGGAGCGAGAGACAGAGAGAGGGAGCGAGAGAGAGAGATAGAGGGAGAGAGGGGAGAGACACAGATAGAGGGAGCGAGAGACAGATAGAGGGAGAGAGGGAGCGAGACAGAGAGAGATAGCGGGAGCGAGAGACAGATAGAGGGAGAGAGGGAGCGAGACACAGAGTGGGGAGAGAGGGAGCGAGAGACAGAGGGAGAGAGGGAGTGGAGAGACAGAGATAGAGGGAGAGAGGGACCCGAGACAGAGAGCGAGTGGGAGAGAGGAGATAGAGGGAGAGAGGGACCGAGACAGAGAGCGAGTGGGAGAGAGGGAGAGAGGGAGTGAGAGAGAGAGGTAGAGGGAGTGATGGTGGGAGAGAGAGAGGTAGAGGGAGTGAGGGAGTGAGAGAGAGAGGTAGAGGGAGTGATGGTGGGAGAGAGAGAGGTAGAGGGAGTGAGGGAGAGAGGTAGAGGGAGTGATGGTGGGAGAGTGGGAATGGGCAGAGTGATGGTGTGACCCTGTGAGTGTAAATGGAAAGTGATCAGACACAGGCGGAACAGGCACTGACCCCCCCCCCCCCCCAGGGTGTGACCTTGGCGCTTGTTGAGTGGTGACCCCTGACCCTGGATTAGGATGCTGGGGCCTCCATGGTTAGTCAGCCTGACGTTCCCAAGGCAACCAGATACGTCACTCCCAGATTACACAGCAAGGTGCCAATGCAATTTACAGCCGGCAGGTCTGGACAGACAGTCCAGCGAGGAGACCCTCTCTCAATCTGTCTCGCTCTGTCTCTGACTCTCTCACTATCTCGCTCTGTCTCTTTCTCTTTTGCTGTCTCTCTCAGTCTCTCTCTCACTATTTTTCTCTCTTTCTCTCATCTGCATCTCTCATTTTTCTGCCTCTCTCTCTCTCTCTCTCTCTCTCTCTCTCTGTCTCTCTCTCTTCTCTCTCTCTCTCTCTCTCTCTCTCTCTTGTCTCTCTCTCTCTCTGTCTCTCTCTGTCTCTCTCTCTCTCTCTCTCTCTCTCTCTCTCTCTCTCTCTCTCTCTTCTCTCTCTCTCCCTCTCTGTCTCCCTCTCTCTGTCTCTCTCTCTCTTGTCTCTCTCTGTCTCTCTCTCTGTCTCTCTCTCTCTCCTCTCTCTCTCTCTCCTCTCTCTCTCTGTCTCTCTCCTCTCTCTCTCTCTGTCTCTCTCTCTGCTCTCTCTCTCTCTGTCCCCTCTCTCTCTGTCTCTCTCTCTTGTCTCTCTCTGTCTCTCTCTCTCTGTCTCTCTCTCTCGCTCCTCTCGTC
>NW_027651005.1:0-28723 GCF_965287045.1 Carcharhinus amblyrhynchos
TGTGTAGGTTAGGGTGGATTGGCCATGCTAAATTGACCCCTTAGTGTCCAAAGATGTGTAGGTCTAAGGGTGGATTGGCCATGCTAATTGAACCCTTAGGGTCTAAAGTTGTGTAAGGTTAGGGTGGATAGCCATGCTAAATTGACCCTTAGTGTCCAAAGATGTACAGGTTAGGGTGGATTGGCCGTGTTAAAATTGCCCCTTAGTGTCCAAAGACGTGCAGGTTAGGGGATTGGCCACGGTAAATTGCTCATTAGTGACTAGAGGATTTTCACTGGAACTTCATTCCAGTGTCAATGTAAGACCACTTGAGACAGTAGTCAGATTAACTCCCCTCTGCAATGGCAATGGAGGGGGAAGCCCAGCTTTCCCCAGGGATACGGTCATTTCTCATGCAGTGCAGCCAGGGCATGAGATGTCACCCTAGTGTGGGGGATCGTCACAGCAGGGCACCCCCCCCCTCCTCTCTCTCTCTCTCTCTCTCTTCCCCCCCCCCCCCCCCCCGCTGCCACCGCCTGAGGCAGGTCGAGGGGGTAGCATGTTGTCCACTGGACAGTGAACAGGAATGCCAAACCCTCCACCGACTGGAGGGAGGCATGCAATACCTTGGTCTTTACCCGCCCCAGGTATCAGCACGGAGAGAGGCTGGGAGGGTTTCCCTTGGAGCAGAGAAGGTTAATGGAGGGGGGGGGGGGGGGGGGGGGGGTGACGGGGGGGGGGGGGGGACGGGATTTAATAGACGAGGTATTAAGAATCATGGAGGAGGTGGGAGGGGAGGAGGTGGTTGGATGGAGTAAATGAGGAGAAAGTGTTTTCCCCTGGGCAGGAGGAGAGGGAAAGCAGAGAGGGGGGGGGGGCACAGACTGGAGAGAATCGGGAAAAGAACCAGAGGTGGGGGAGGGGAGATGGGGGAATTTTGATGGAAGCCAGCGAGTTGTGATCTGGAAGGCGCTGCCTGCAGATTCAGTAGGAACTCTCAAAAGTGGGGGCGGAATTGGAGAGAAAGGGGAAGAATGTGCAGAGGAATGGGGGAAAAGCTATGGGGGAGATAGGTCTGAGATTCATAAAATCCCCACCGTGCAGAAGCAGACCCTGACCCATCAAGCCTGCCCCGTCCAGAATCCTACTCAGGCCCAATTCCGTAACCCCACATATTTATCTTGCCAACACCCCAGCACTAGGAGCAGTTTAGCACGGCCAATCCACCCAACCCGCGCATCTTTCAGAGTGTGGGAGGGAAACTGGAGCACCCGGAGGAAACCCACGCAGACACGGGGAGAACGTGCAGGTTCCACAAGATGGTGACCCGAGCTGGGAATCGAACCTGGGTCCCTGACGCTGTGAGGCAGCAGTGCTAACCCACTGTGCCACCCCAAAATGGCCTGGTGTTCTGTACCACTCCCCCGATTGGATCTTCAGATGAAGCCTGGTCAGAACTCTGGGAGAATATGGAGTTGTTTATTGTACTCTGTTCCACGCAATGGGGGTTCTGTCTTTAGCTGCCTACAGTTTAGTCCAGGCGATACCTCCCAGCCAGGCTGGCACTGGGTGTCAGTGGATCAGCTCTGCCCCCTCCCTGAGGGGGCCACTGACTGTTAAATCTCCATTCAGAACCTGTACCTGTCCTGAGAGTGTTTGTTGGGGGACAGTGTAGAGGGAGCTTTACTCTGTATCTAACCCTGGCTGTACCTGTCCTGGGGGTGTTTGATGGGGGACAGTGTAGTGGGAGGCTTTACTCTGGCTCTAACCCCGTGCTGTACCTGTCCTGGGAGTGTTTGATGGGGGGACAGTGTAGAGGGAGCTTTACTCTGTATCTAACCCTGTGCTGTACCTGTCCTGGGAGTGTTTGATGGGGGACAGTGTAGAGGGAGCTTTACTCTGTATCTAACCCCGTGCTGTACCTGTCCTGGGAGTGTTGATGGGGGGACAGTGTAGAGGGAGCTTTACTCTGTATCTAACCCCGTGCTGTACCTGTCCTGGGAGTGTTTGATGGGGGACAGTGTAGAGGGAGCTTTACTCTGTATCTAACCCCGTGCTGTACCTGTCCTGGGAGTGTTTGATGGGGGACAGTGTAGAGGGAGCTTTACTCTGTATCTAACCCCGTGCTGTACCTGTCCTGGGAGTGTTTGATGGGGGGACAGTGTAGAGGAGCTTTACTCTGTATCTAACCCGTGCTGTACCTGTCCTGTCCTGTCCAAGGATCTGTACAATTAAAGCAAGACTTCACTACAACTTGATTTGATTTATTATTGTCGCATGTACTGGTGAAAAATATTGTTTCTTGTGAGCTATACAGAAAAAGCATACTGTTTATAGAAAAGGAAAGGAGAGGGTGCAGAATGTAGTGTTACAGTCATAGCTAGGGTGTAGAGAAAGATCAACTTAGTGCGAGGTAGGTCCATTCAGAAGTCTGACAGCAGCAGGGAAGAAGCTGTCCTTGAGTCGGTCGGTACGTGACCTCAGACTTTTGTATTTTTTTCCTGACGGAAGAAGGTGAAGAGAGAATGTCCGGGGTGTGTGGTGGGGGGGTCCTTGATTATGCTGGCTGCTTTTCCCTGAGGCAGCGGGAAGTGTAGACGGAGTCAATGGATGGAGGCTGGTTTGTGTGATGGGACTGGCTACATTCATGACCCTTTTGTAGTTCCTTGCGGTCTTGGGCAGAGCAGGAGCCCAGACCAAGCTGTGATACAACCAGAAAGAATGCTTTCTATGGGGCATCTGTAAAAGTTGGTGAGAGTCGTAGCTGACATGCCTAAATTTCCTTAGTCTTCTGAGAAAGTAGAGGCGTTGGTGGGGCTTTCTTAACTATAGTGTTGGCATGGGGGGACCAGGACAGTTGTTGGTGATCTGGACACCTAAAAATGTGAAGCTGTCGACCCTTTCTACTTCGTCCCCGTTGATGTAGACAGGGGCACGTTCTCCTTTACGCTTCCTGAAGTCGATGACAATCGCAAATCTTCCTACGATAAAGGCTAGCATTCCGTTAGCCACACTAATAGCTCACTGTACCTGCATATCAGAACCTTATTGACGAGGACACCCAGGTTTCTTTGTAACCTCTCGCTGCTTAAGAAGTGCTCTGCCCCTCCCATTGCAATGCATAACCCTGCATAATTCCACCTGTCATGTTCCTGCCGCTCGCTAAGTCTATGCAGATCCTCTGAAGCCATGTTGCATCTTCCTCACAACACGCGTCCCACCGAGCTTTTTGTCAGACCAGCAATCTTGGCGCGAATGTATTTGGTTCCCGCATTCAATTGTGCAGATCCTTGGTCAGATCGTACCTGGAGTACTGATCATTGTGGACAGCTGGGGCCCAAGGACTGACCTGGTCACTGCTTGCCAGTGTGAGAATGATGCATTCGTTCCTACTCCGACCCTTGTCCCTTACCATATTACTTCTTGTCCCATGTGCCTCATCCCACAGTGCAGAATGAGGCCATTTGGCCCATTGAGACTGTCCCAACAACAATCCCGCTCAGGCCTTATCCCTTAACTCCCACATGTTACCCTATTAATCCCCTGATACCAAGGGACAATTTAGCATGGCCAATCCATGTATCCCGCACATCTTTGGACACTAAGGGGCAATTTAGCATAGCCAATCCATCTAACCTGCACATCTTTGGACACTAAGGGGCAATTTAACATGGCCAATCCACTAACCTGCACATCCTTGGATACTGAGGGGCAATTTAGCATGGCCAATCCACCTAACCTGCACATCTTTGCACTGTGGGAAGAAACTGGAGCACCGGAGGAAACTACGCTGACGGGAGCATATGCAAACTCTGCACTGACAGTGACCTGAGGCCCAGAATCGAACCCGGGTCTCTGACGCTATGAGGCAGCAGTGCTAACCAATGTGCCACCGCGATGCTTTAGTTTTGCAAACCAACCTCTGTTATCACTCAGATTAGAAACTCCTAATGTTTCGTGGCCAGCACAGCGGTTGGCGCTGGTGTTCTCCCCGTGTCCGTGTGGGTTTGTCCGAACGCTCCAGTTTCCTCCCACAGTCCAAGATGAAGAGGTTAGATGCTTTGGCCAAGCTAAATTGTCTTAAGTGTCCCAAGACGTGCAGGTTAGAGGGATTAGCGGGGTAAATATGTGGATTATTGGGATAGGGCCTAGGTGGGATAGTTGTCAGCGCTGACTGGATGGGCCAAATGGCCTCCTTAGGGTTTATGAGTGCCGTCTGAATTTGCACCTTGAATTTGGCTCGGATAAGCATGAAATGTTCCATTTCAGTTTTGATTCAAAGATCCAGTCAGGAGCTTTTATCAAACAAGGTTTAATTTAGAATTTAGTTAACATGTATAGTAAGAAAATTAGTAGAATTTTTAATCAATTACAAACAAGAAACAAAATAATGAATGTCTTTGATGTGTTCCAATTAAAACCAAAACCCATAGATAAGGTTTATCACTGCACAGGCTAAAGCTCCCAGGATACTGGGATCTAGTTCCCGGGATCGAATGCTGATTTCAGATGATCTCGAAAGCTCCGAGCAGCTTGTTGTGGTATCAGCTCCCCAAAACACAGATGCAGGGTGGTAGTAAGCTGTGCTTTCAGCTACCTGATAAAACTTTAGACATAAAATCCGGAGAGAGACTCCTTTCTAACACTGCAGCCCAGAACTGAAACTAAATACTTACCCTTGCCACCTGACCCGCGCAGATTTTTGCTCCTCCCATCAATGACATCATAGAATCCCGACAGTGCAGGAGGAGGCTGTTCGGCCCATCGAGCCTGCACCGACCACAGTCCCACCCAGGCCCTATTCCCATAACCCTACACATTTACCCTGCTAATCTCCTAACTCAAGGAGCAATTTAGCATGGCCAATTCACCTAACCTGCACATCTTTGGACACTTTGGGCGGCATGGTAGCACAGTGGTTAGCACTGCTGCTTCACAGCTCCAAGGACCTGGGTTCGATTCCCGGCTCAGGTCACTGTGGAATTTGCACATTCTCCCCGTGTCTGCGTGGGTTTTCTCCAGGTGCTCCGGTTTCCTCACAGTCCGAAGATGTGCGGGTTAGGTTGATTGGCCAGGCTAAAATTGCCCCTTAGTGTCCTGAGATGCATAGGTTAGAGGGATTAGTGGCTAACTGTGTAGGGATATGGGGGTAGGGCCTGAGTGGGATTGTGGTTGGTGCAGACTTGATGGGCCAAATGGCCTCTTTCTGCACTGTAGGGATTGGATTCTATGTCTGTTCTATATCTTTAGACACTAAGGGGCAATTTAGCATGGCCGATCCACCCTAACCTACACATCTTTGGACACTAAGGGGCAATTTAGCAGGCCAATCCACCCTAACCTGTACATCTTTGGACACTAAGGGGCAATTTAGCAGGGCAATCCACCCTAACCTGTACATCTTTGGACACTAAGGGGCAATTTAGCACGGCCAATCCACCCTAACCTGCACATCTTAGGACACTAAGGGGCAATTTAACATGGCCAATCCACCCTAACCAGTACGTCATTGGGACTGTGGGAGGAAACCCACGCAGACACGGGGAGAGAATGTGCAGATTCTGCACAGACAGTGACCCAAGCTGGGAATAGAACCCGGATCCCTGGTGCTGTGAGGCAGCAGTGCTAACCACTGTGACACCCTAAGCCTTTGCTTCAGAGAGCATGTTTTTAAAGAGAAAAAGTTCTTCAAGGCAGAGTAACATTCTCCCTCCTTTATCAAAAGCCTTTTGAAAATGGTTCACCGTCCCCGCCCCCCCCCCAGACGGTATAGTCAACTAAGATTTCCCATTCAGAATTCACGCCATGCCCAATCAGATCATTAATATCTGAAGATCACATTTATTGCATCCTGTACCCTTGGTGAAAGACCGACAGGTCAGTTTCAGAAGCCCATATTGACTCTTCCCAATTCCATCATCATTTTCCAAGTGTTCTTGAATAACCATGGTGGCACGGTGGTTAGCGCTGCTGCTTCAGAGCACCAGGGACCTGGGCTCAATTCCAGCCTTGAGTCACTGCCTGTGTGGAGTCTGCACATTCTCCCTGTGTCTGCATGGGTTTCCTCCGGATGCTCTGGTTCCCTCCCACAGTCCAAAGATGTGTACGTTAGGGTGGATTGGCCATGCTAAATTGCCCTTTAGTGTCCAAAGATGTGTAGGTTAGGTGGATTGGCCATGCTAAATTGCCCTTTAGTGTCCAAAGATGTGTAGGTTAGGGAGATTGGCCGTGCTAAATTGGCTCTTGGTTTTCAAAGCTGTGCAGGTTAGAATCTGCAGTGCAGAAGGAGGCCATTCGGCCCATCGAGCCATCACCGACCACAATCCCACCCAGGCCCTATCCCCACAACCCCATATATTTACCCTAGGTAGTCCCCCTGTCACCAAGGGGCAATTTAACGCTCCCAGTCCACCTAATCTGCACGTCTTTCAGGCTGAGAGGGGAAACCGGGCCACCCGGAGGGAAACCCACACAGACACGGGGAGAACTTGCAGACTCCACACAGACAGTGACCTGAGCTGGGAATTGAACCAGAGTCCCTGGCGCTGTGAGGCAGCAGCGCTAACCCACTGTGTCACCGTGATGCCCCTTATTATAAAGGACACACCCTTTATGAAGGGCATTTGTCTACAGCTAGCAGGTCTGTCGTTCCCCGTTATCTCTCTCCCTTTGCTATTAAACACTAGGGCGATGTTTGGCACCTTCCCAATCTGCAGGAACCATTCCACAGTTGATGGAACTTTGGAAGATAACCACAAATGCACCCACTATCTTTATAGGGGCGGCACGGTGGTTAGCACTGCTGCTTCACAGCACCAGGGACCCGGGTGCAGTTCCAGCCTTGAGTCACCGTCTGTGTGGAGTCTGCATGTTCTCCCTGTGTCTGCATGGATTTCCTCCGGGTGCTCTGGTTCCCTCCCACAGTCAAAGATGTGTAGGTTAGGGTGAATTGGCCATGCTAAATTGCCCCTTAGTGTCCAAAGATGTGCAGGTTAGGGTGAATTGGCCATGCTAAATTGCCCCTTAGTGTCCAAAGATATGTAGGTTAGGGTGGATTGGCCATGCTAAATTGCCCCTTAGTGTCCAAAGATGTGCAGGTTGGGTGAATTGGCCATGCTAAATTGCCCCTTAGTGTCCAAAGATGTGCAGGTTAGGTGGATTTGCCATGCTAAATTCTCCCTCAGTGTACCCAAACAAGCACTGGAGTGTGGCACGAGGGATTTTCACAGTAACTTCATTGCAGTATTAATGTGAGCCTTACTTGTGACTAATGTATAATCTTATAAACCTTATCAGGGTTTCTCAAATTACGAGGGCGTAGATAAGGTGAATAGCCAGGGTCTTTTCCCCCAGGGCAAGGGGAGAGCTCAAAACTAGAGGGCAGAGGTTGAAGATGAGAGGGGGAAGAGGGACCTGAGGGACGACTTTCTTCCACAGAAGGTGGTGCGTGTGTGGAATGAGTTCCCAGAGGGGGTGGTGGAGGTGGCTGCAGTGACAATATAACAGCGGACAGATACATGGATGGAAAAGGTTTAGAGGGATACTGGTCAACTGTAGGCAAATGGGACCAGTTTAGTTTAGGAAACTGGGGTTGGCATGGAGGAGATGGGTTGAAGGGCTTGTTTCCGTGCTGTAATCTCTATCTGTGAGTGCGAGAGCCATGCGCTCCCTCTGTATCCGAAGCTTAAATATTTCTTTTGTTTCCAACCATTTTGAAGTTGATGACATTTCTGTAAAAATATGAACAATTAAATGAATTAATATGAACGGTGAAGAAGGCATTCGGCATGCTTGGTTTCATTGGCCAGAATATTGAATACAGGAGCTGGGACGTCTTGTTGAAGTTGTACAAGACATTGGTAAGGCCGCACTTGGAATATTGTGTGCAGTTCCGGTCACCCTATTATAGAAAGGATATTATTAAACTAGAAAGAGTGCGGAAAAAGATTCATAGGTTGCTACCGGGACTTGATGGATTGAGGAGAGGCTGGATAGACTGGGACTTTTTTTCTCTAGAGCGTAGGAGGCTGAGGAGTGATCTTATAGAGGTCTATAAAATAATGAGGGACACATCAACTAGATAGTCAATATCTTTTCCCAAAGTTAGGGGAGTCTAAAACTAGAGGGCATAGGTTTAAGGTGAGAGGGGAGAGATACAAAAGGGCCCAGAGGAACAAATGTTTTACACAGAGGGTGAAGAGTCTCTGGAACGAGCTGCCAGAGACAGTAGTAGAGGCGGGTACAATTTTGTCCTTTAAAAAGCATTGAGACAGTTACATGGGTAAGATGGGTATAGAGGGATATGGGCCAAATGCGGGCAATTGGAACTAGCTTAGTAAACACTTAGTAAGTTTGCGGATGACACAAAGGTTGGTGGATTTGCGGATAGCAAGGAGGACCATCAGCGGATAAAGCAGGATATAGGAGACTTGGGTGCAGAGATGGCAGATGGAGTTTAATCCGGACAAATGTCAGGTAATGCATTTTGGAAGGTCTAATACAGATAGGAAATATACAGTAAATGGCAGAACCCTTAAGAGTATTGATAGGCAGAGGGATCTGGGTGTACAGGTACACAGGTCACTGAAAGTAGCAATGCAGGTGGAGAAGGTGGTCAAGAAGGCGTGCTTGCCTTCATCGGCCGGGGCATTGAGTTTAAACATTGGGCAAGTCATGTTGCAGCTTTGTAGAACCTTAGTGAGGCCGCACTTGGAATATAGTGTTCAATTCTGGTCGCCACACTACCAGAAGGAAGTGGAGGCTTTGGAGAGGGTTACAGAAAAGATTTACCAGGATGTTGCCCCTGGTATGGAGGACATTAGCTATGAGGAGAGGTTGGAGAAACTTGGTTTGTTCTCACTGGAGCGACGGAGGTTGAGGGGGATACCTGATTATGTCTACAAGATTATGAGAGGCATGGACAGAGTGGATAGTCAGAAACTTTTTCCCAGGGTGGAAGAGCCAATTACTAGGGGACACAGGTTTACGGTGTGAGGGGCAAGGTTTAAAGGAGATGTATGAGGCAGATTTTTTACACAGAATAGTGGGTGCCTGGAACTCGCTGCCGGGGGAGGTAGTGAAAGTGGATACAATAGTGAGTTTTAAAGGGGTGTCTTGACAAATACATGAATAGGATAGGAATAGAGGGATATGGTCCCTGGGAGGGTGGGGGGTTTTAGTTCAGTTGAGGCAGCATGGTCAGTGCAGGCTTGGAGGGCCGAAGGGCCTGTTCCTGTGCTGGAATGTTCTTTGACTCTCTGAGCATTTTCCCATTACGAAATATTTGGCCAGTATTAAATGTTTTTATCATATTCACGGTGAGTGAACAAGCCCGATTTCGATCACTCAGATGGAGGAGAGGCCCACACGCTCGTCCAGCTTGCCCAGCACAGAGCTAACCTGATGGCAATCTCTGTGAACCTGCCTAAGGGCCTGAATCATCTACGCACCCCACACACTCGCACTCTCTCACACACACATTCACATACAGACTCACTCTCTCTCTCACACACACACACACACACACACTCGCACACACACACACATTCTCTCTCACACACATTCACATACACACACTCTCTCTCTCACACACACATTCACATACAGACTCACTCTCTCTCTCTCACACACACACACTCTCTCTCTCTCACACACACATTCACATACACACACTCTCTCTCTCTCACACACACATTCTCTCTCTCTCACACACACATTCACATACATTCTCTCTCTCTCACACACTCTCTCTCTCTCTCACACACTCTCTCTCTCTCTCTCTCCACACTCTCTCTCTCTCTCTCACACACTCTCTCTCTCACACACTCTCTCTCTCACACACTCTCTCTCTCACACACTCTCTCTCTCACACACTCTCTCTCTCACACACTCTCTCACACACTCTCTCTCTCACACACTCTCTCTCTCACACACTCTCTCTCTCACACACTCTCTCTCTCACACACTCTCTCTCTCACACACTCTCTCTCTCTCACACACACTCTCTCTCTCTCACACACTCTCTCTCTCTCACACACTCTCTCTCTCTCACACACTCTCTCTCTCTCACACACTCTCTCTCTCTCACACACTCTCTCTCTCTCACACACTCTCTCTCTCTCACACACTCTCTCTCTCTCACACACTCTCTCTCTCTCACACACTCTCTCTCTCTCACACACTCTCTCTCTCACATACACTCTCTCTCTCACACACACTCTGTCTCACACACTCTCTCTCTCACACACTCTCTCTCTCACACACTCTCTCTCTCTCTCTCACACTCTCTCTCTCACACACACTCTCTCTCTCACACACACTCTCTCTCTCACACACACTCTCTCTCTCACACACACTCTCTCTCTCACACACTCTCTCACACTCTCTCTCTCTCTCTCACACACTCTCTCTCTCTCACACACTCTCTCTCTCTCACACACTCTCTCTCTCACACACACTCTCTCTCTCACACACACACTCTCTCTCACACACACACTCTCTCTCTCACACACACTCTCTCTCTCACACACACTCTCTCTCTCACACACACTCTCTCTCTCACACACACTACACACTCTCTCTCTATCTCTCACACACACACTATTCAATCCCCTTTCTGCTATATTTCACATTCGCACTCTCTCTGTCTCTCACAGACACACTCTCTCTCTATCTCTCACACACACACTATTCAATCCCCTTTCTGCTATATTTCACATTACGAGGTCCATTTGAAGTGTTGATTTTGTGCCATCCTCCCTGGGCGAACGGAAAGGTCCTGGTTAGGACCTGCAAGGGGTGGGGTGGTGGGGGGGTGGGGGAGAGAAGCAGGCCATCGAACATCGAGGTGTTTAACCCTGTCATTTGCATAAAGGATTCTGCCCATGTACCTTCCTCACACGGCTGTTGTTGCTAAGCAACATCCTGACATGTAATGTGGGATGATCGCACCACATTAGATGTCTATACTCGAAGCTCCCCCCCCCCCCCCCCCACCCCCTCCTTGCCAATTACCTCATCCCATATTTGTCATCTCTCTCTTCCGATTGCCTGTCTTGTTCTGTGGAATGCATTTCCAAGGCACCCTCCCATTCCCCACAAATCCAGGGTATCCCCACACATTCCGATGCCAGTGAAGTGCATTTGAACTGTTCTCACCTTTGTAAGTGCGGCGCTCCCTCAGCACTGACCCTCCCACAGTGTGGCGCTCCCTCAGCACCGACCGTCCCACAGTGCGGCGCTCCCTCAGCGCCGACCGTCCCACAGTGCGGCGCTCCCTCAGCGCCGACCGTCCCACAGTGCGGCGCTCCCTCAGCACCGACCCTCCCGCAGTGCGGCGCTCCCTCAGCACCGACCCTCCCACAGTGCGGCGCTCCCTCGGCACCGACCCTCCCACAGTGTGGCCCTCCCTCAGCACCGACCCTCCCGCGGTGCGGCGCTCCCTCAGCACCGGCCCTCCCACGGTGCGGCGCTCCCTCGGCACCGAACCTCCTGCAGTGCGGTGCTCCCTCGGCACCGACCCTCCCACAGTGCGGCGCTCCCTCGGCACCGGCCCTCCCACAGTGTGGCACCCCCTCAGCACCGGCCCTCCCACAGTGTGGCGCTCCCTCAGCACCGACCCTCCCACAGTGCGGCGCTCCCTCGGCACCGAACCTCCTGCAGTGCGGTGCTCCCTCGGCACCGACCCTCCCACAGTGCGGCGCTCCCTCAGCACCGACCCTCCCCACAGTGCGGCGCTCCCTCAGCACCGACCCTCCCACAGTGCGGTGCTCCCTCGGCACCGGCCCTCCCACAGTGCGGCGCTCCCTCAGCACCGGCCCTCCCACAGTGCGGCGCTCCCTCAGCACCGGCCCTCCCACAGTGCGGCGCTCCCTCAGCACCGGCCCTCCCACAGTGCAGCGCTCCCTCAGCACCGACCCTCCCCACAGTGCGGTGCTCCCTCAGCACCAGCACCGGGCATGTAGGCCTGTTTAGTCACGGTCCTCGTGAATTTTATCTGTTTGCAGTGCCCGTGTCACGAATGTTTTAAAAGGGAGTGTGAGGCAGGATACATCCAGCTGCCAGCACAGTGTCTCCTGCACTGACACACAGTTAGTTGATGCACAGTGCCCTCTCGCCAGAGCAGAGGGACTCCAGTCTCACCCTGCCACGGTGCTCCATGTTGCTCGGTCACCATCCACCACAAATGGAATGGTTGGGAAGACTGCCCAAATTGGCTTTTGTTTTATTGTTGTCTCGGGTGCTTTTCAAGGTCTATATTTAAACTTTAAAAAGAAAGGAGCCAGCAAGTGGGTGGGGCGGGGTGGTTGGTGGTGGTCTGGGAATGCGGAGCATCGGGATGAAAGAAGGAGCTATCATTTTGTTTTATTAGGAACAGCAGTTGAAAATAAAAACAGGCACTGTGGGACTGGAGGGGAGGGCACAGCATCCAAACAGCAATGCAGAATTATTCAGAGATCACAGGGAAAGAGGGGGAGTCGACTGCGTGACAGAAATTTTTATATCGTGCGTGCGTGTGTCCAGAGACGTGCAGGTTAGGTGGATTGGCCGTGCTAAATTGCCCCTTAGTGTCAGGGGGCCAGCTCTGTACAGAGAGAGGAACAGAGCAGGGAGAAGGCTGGGGGAGTGGGTCTCAGTGTGTTCCCCCTGAGGAGAGAGGAACAGAGCGGGGAGAAGGCTGGGGGAGTGGGTCTCAGTGTGTTCCCCCTGAGGAGAGAGGAACGGAGTGGGGAGAAGGCTGGGGGAGTGGGTCTCAGTGTGTTCCCCCTGTAAGGAGAGAGGAACGGCACGGGGAGAAGGCTGGGGGAGTGGGTCTCAGTGTACCCCCTGTAGAGAGAGGAATGGTGTCGACATGCTGCGATTCTCACAGCAGAACAATTTGCCTAAAAAAAATAGTCAGCCCCAGCCATTAGAACAAAGAGCAACACAGCCCGGGAAATAGGCCCTTCGGCCCAACGAGCCCGCGCCGCCATTTCAACATTGTGAGTCCCCTCTTCCACCCACGACCCTTGTCTAGTGTCACCTTTCACTGTAAGGTATCCCAGCAGTGAACGTGCTACAGGGGTGCTCCCACTGAGGTCCCAGCTGCAGCCAAAGTCACTGGCGCCCATCTCTGCTGCGTGTGAGCTGTACGGAGTGTCTGTACAAGCGGGTTCCACTTTACCCCTGCCTCTCACTTCCCCAGCCTAGTCTCTGTGATATTTTATCCTCACGTTTAATTCACTTCTTTGCCTGGCTCGTCCCCTCCCCCTCTGCTCTGCCGCTGAGGCAGAGGAAGTTGGATTTGAGCTCCATTTCTCTGGGGCTCGGCTGTGGCTCCAAGACGATCGAAGTCTCGCTCTGCAGAGGAGAGTCCCAGAGTTCAGCTGAACGTAGGCAGTGCCAGTGCGGAGGGAGTGCTGTGCTGCCGGAGGTGCTGTCTCTCTGGCGAGACATTGTACTGAGGCGTTGGGGGGAGTGGATGTGAAAGATTGGGCAGCGTGGGGTTCTCCCAGCGGCCTGGCCCAAGACTTAGTTGAGAATTACAAGATAATGAAGGGGCTGGATAGGATAGAGGAAGAGAGATTCTTCCCGCTTAGAAAGGAAACCAGAACTAGAGGAAACAGCCTCAAAACAACTGGGGGGGTGGGAGGGCAGTTTAGATCGGAGTTGAGGAGGAACTTCTTCACTCAAAGGGTGGTGAATCTCTGGAAATCTCTGCCCATTGAAGTGGTGGAGGCTGCCTCGCTAAATATATTTAAGTCACGGGTCGATAAGTTTCTGATAGACAGGGGAATTAAGGGTTATGGGGAGAAAGCGGGAAAGCGGAACTGATCCACTTCAGATCAGCCATGATCTTATTGAATGGCAGGGCAGGCTCGAAGGGCTAGATGGCCTACTCCTGCTCAAAGAACAACACAGCATGGGAAACAGGCCCTTCGGCCCAATGAGCCCATGCTGCCATTTTAACATTGAGTTCCCTCTTCTATGCTTATGGCACTCCACATTGGAAACCAGATTGAGGGGGAGACTAATTTAGGGACAATTTGTTACACCAATCAGCCTAAGAGCACATCTTTGGGGTGTGGGAGGAAACCGGAGCACCCGGAGAAAATCCACGCAAGCACGGGGAGAATGTGCAAACTCCCACAGACACTATTTCTTATGTTCTTACTCCTTTGTGGAATGCAGGTCCCAGCATTCATTCTCCATCCCTTATCACACCCTCCAGATGGGGGTGAGTCAGCTGCCATCTTGAACCCCGTGTATGGGGTAGGTACACCCATAGTGCTGTTCGGGAGAGAGTTCCAGGATTGTTATTGGACATCAGTCAGTCCCTGTGTGTGTGGGGTAGGTACACCCACCGCGCTGTTAGGGAGGGAGTTGCGGGATTGTTATTGGACATCAGTCAGTCCCCGTGTGTGTGGGGTAGGTACACCCACAGTGCTGTTAGGGAGGGAGTTCCAGGATTGTTATTGGACATCAGTCAGTCCCCGTCAGGTACACCCACAGCGCTGTTAGGGAGGGAGTTCCGGGATTGTTATTGGACATCAGTCAGTCCCCGTGTGTGGAGTAGGTACACCCACAGCGCTGTTAGGGAGGGTGTTGCAGGGTTCTGACCCCAGCCACGGTGAAGGAATGGCTGATATATTTCCAAGTCGGGATGGTGAGTGGATTGGAGGGGGAAACTTGCAGGTGGTGGCGTTCCACATGTGTCTGCTGCCCCTCCCTTGCCCTTCTAGATGGTAGAGGTGACGGGTTTGGAAGGTGCTGTGGAAGGAGCCTTGGTGAGTCACTGCGGTGCATCTTGTAGACGGTACACACGGCTGTCACTGGTCAATGTTAACCCCCAGGATGTTGATAGTGGGGGGGAATTCAGTGATGGTCAATGGTAACCCCCAGAATATTGATAGTGGGGGCGGATTCAGTGATGGTCAATGGTAACCCCCAGGATGTTGATAGTGGAGGGGGGGAGGGATTCAGTGATGGTCAATGGTAACCCCCAGGATGTTGATAGTGGGGGGGGGATTCAGTGATGGTTATTGGTGACCTCCAGGAGCAAGTCTTTCGCTTTCTCCCTCACGATCCAGCCAAGCATTCATTCCCCATTCTGATTTCAGCCGCATCTTTTTGCTTCTGGATTGTAAGAGGATAGCACCATGTCTGTGCAAATGGAATAGTTACAGGGGAGGAGGCCAGTGTCTACCTATCTCATGCTTCTCTTGCTCATGTGACCTTCAAGCCCCCTCAGTCGCTGAACTCCCAGGAACTTTCCACTTGCCCCATTCTCCCCCATGGGAGCGAGTCCCACGTTCGCCCCCCCATTTCCCTTGTGGGAGCGAGTCCCACATTCTTGCCCCACTGCCCCCAGGGGGAGCGAGCCCCACATTCTCCCCCACTCCCCCTGGGGGAGCGAGCCCCACATTCTCCCCTACCCCCCCCCCATGGGAGCAAGTCCCACATTCTCCCCCACCCCCCCGTGGGAGTGAGTCCCACATCCTCCCCCCCATGAGAAATGAGCCCCACATTCTACCCCCCACTCCCCCTGGGGGAGCAAGTCCCACATTCTCCCCCACTCCCCCTGGGGGAGTGAGTCCCACATTCTCCCCCACTCCCCCCAGGGGAGTAAGTCCCACATTCTCCCCCCCATTCCCCCCATGAGTAACGAGTCCCACATTCTCCCCCACTCCCCCCATGAGTAACGAGTCCCACTTTCTCCCCTACACCCCCCCCCCCCCCCGGGAGCGAGTCCCCCATTCTTCCTGCCCTCTGGGTGTAAATGTTTCTCCTGAACCTTGTGCGCACACACACACACAAATGGAAATGTCTTCTCTGTGTCTGCCCTATCGCATCCTCGTTCCGAAGTATAAACCAACGTGGCTGGCTGTCCCAGAAGGCAAGCGATCGAATTGAGTCACGGCTCAGTAACTGACTGAATCCAAGTACAGACCCATTCTCTCCGAGCTATTTTTAATTAAGATGACAGAGTGCTGCCCCTTGAAATTAAATGCTACTTTGAGGTAATTACATTCAACAGCAACAATGTGGGCCTTGTGTGAGTGCGCAGAGACTGAGTTGCTGTATTGAAGTTAATCGCTTCCTAATGATGGAATTACACAGTCTGCACAGCACACAGAGAAGCCATTCGGCCCATCTGCCTCACACAGCCCCCCCCCCCTCACCCATCTCGTTCCCCCCCCCCACCCTCACTCTATCTGTCTCTCCCTTTCTCTCTTGTGTGTTTATCCAGCTTCTTCCTCCCTTCAATGTATCTCTGCTATTCACCTCAACCACTCGCATGGGAGCGAATCCCACTTTCTCCCCCCAACTCCCCATGGGAGCGAGTCCCACATTCTCCCCCCACTCCCCCCTCATGGGAGCGAGTCCCACATTCTCCCCCCACTCCCCCCTCATGGGAGCGAGTCCCACATTCTCCCCCCACTGCCCCCCCCATGGGAGCGAGTCCCACATTCTCCCCCCGCTCCCCCGTGGGAGCGAGTCCCACATTCTCCCCCACTCCCCCCGTGGAAGCGAGTCCCACATTCTCCCCCACTCCCCCCGTGGGAGCGAGTCCCACATTCTCCCCCACTCCCCCCGTGGGAGCGAGTCCCACATTCTCCCCCACTCCCCCCATGGGAGTGAGTCCCACATTCTCCCCCCACTCCCCCCATGGGAGTGAGTCCCACATTCTCCCCCCACTCCCCCCTGTGGGAGCGAGTCCCACATTCTCCCCCACTCCCCCCATGGGAGTGAGTCCCACATTCTCCCCCCACTCCCCCCATGGGAGTGAGTCCCACATTCTCCCCCCACTCCCCCCTGTGGGAGCGAGTCCCACATTCTCCCCCCACTCCCCCCATGGGAGTGAGTCCCACATTCTCCCCCCACTCCCCCCTGTGGGAGCGAGTCCCACATTCTCCCCCCACTCCCCCCATGGGAGTGAGTCCCACATTCTCCCCCCACTCCCCCCTGTGGGAGCGAGTCCCACATTTTCCCCTCACTCCCTCCTTGGGAGCGAGTCCCACATTCTCCTCAATGTCCTCACTTTAGAGACATTGAGCACACAGTCCACATTCATGTCCCCGGTGCCGGTTTGAGGGAGAGCCAGCAGTCTTTCAGGGTGGATCATTAAACTGAGCCCCGGTCTGCCCCTTCGTGGACTACCCCACAACCACTATCATAGCAACTAGAAGCAGGAGGAGGCCATTTGGCCCTTTCAGCCTGCTCCACCATTGATTTTGATTGCAGCTGAGCACTGAATTCAATATCCTGATACCCCCCCACTTCCCCCCATATACCTTTAGCCCCCAGGGCGATATCTAATTCCTTCTTGCAATCACACAACATTTTGGCCTCGACTACTTTGAGTAGGAGTGAATTCCACACATCCCCCACCCTCTGGGTGAAGAAATTTCTCCTCACCTCAGTCCTAAAAGTTTTACCCCTTATCCTCAAACTCTGACCCCCTAGTTCTGGACTCCCCCCACCATCGGGAACATTCTTTCTGAATCGACCCTGTTAGAATTTTAGTAGTTTCTGTGAGATTCCCCTCTCACCCGTCTAAACTCCAATGAATATAATCCTAACCGGCTTAGTCTCTCCTCATATGACAGACCTGCCATCCCAGGAATCAGCCTGGGAAATCTTTGATGTGCTCTCTCTATAGCAAGGAACATCCTTCCTCAGATAAGGAGACCAAAACTGCACACAATACTCCAGGTGTGGCCTCACCAGCGCCTTGTACAATTGCAGCAAAACATCCCTATTCCTATACTCAAATCAGAGCAATAGGGTGCAATATTTCTCTCTTAACGCCCATCTCACAAACAGGTAATCCTGTAATTATCTCATTGCTGTTTGGGAGATCTTGTTTTGTACAAGGCACTTTGAGAAAGGACTTGAGAATTAAATTAAATTATATATTTCCAAGTCGGGATGGTGAGTGGCTCGGAGGGGGAACTTGCAGGTGGTGGTGTTCCCCGTGTGTCTCCTGCCTCCCACTCCTTTCCTTCTAGATGGTAGAGGTGGCAGGTTTGGAAGGTGCTGTGGAAGGAGCCTTGGTGAGTCGCTGTGGTGCATCTTGTAGACGGTGCACACGGCTGTCACTGTGCGTCGGTGGTGGAGAGAGTGAGTGAGTGGAGTTAGCGTGTCAATCGAACAGGGCTGCTTTGTCCTGGATTGTGTTGAGCTTCTTGAGTGCATTTGGAGCTGCACTCATCCAGGCAAGTGGAGATTGTTGTTGGAGAGGCGCACTCATCCAGGCGAGTGGAGATTGTTGTTGGAGAGGCGCACTCATCCAGGCAAGTGGAGATTGTTGTTAGAGATGCACTCATCCGGGCAAGTGGAGAGTATCCCATCACACTGCTGACTTGTGCCTGGTGGACAGGATTTGGGGGAGTCAGGAAGTGAGTTACACTCTGCAGGATTCCCAGCCTCTGACCTGCTCTGCTCACCGTGAAATCCTTGGGCTTATCCCTTGTGTCTGAACTTGGACCAAGTCTCTTTCACCCATATTTCTGTTCAGCTTCAATCCATCAGCGATGAAGTTAAGCATTCTCTTGGTTTTAAAATTCCCAACCTTGCTTTGTAGTTTTTCCTTACTTTCTCTCTCCCCCTATCTCTGTAACCTCCTCCAGCCCCTACACCCCCTCCCTATCTCTAACCTCCTCCAGCCCCCTACACCCCCCTCCCTATCTCTGTAACCCCCTACACCCCCTCCCTATCTCTGTAACCCCCTCCAGCCCCTTACACCCCCCTCCCTATCTCTGTAACCCCCTCCAGCCCCCTACACCCCCTCCCTATCTCTGTAACCTCCTCCAATCCATCCTCCCTCTCCGCCTCCCTCCCCGTTAAACCCTGCTTCACAATGTGTTGTGAAGGTGTGTGGGATGTTAAAGGTGCTAATCGAATGTCAGGAAACCATCCCCCCCCCCCCGCCGTCCCCACAGCAGCGGGATGGACAGAGTGTGAGCCAGGGAACTCTTCCTGTTTATCACCCCCGCCACCCCAGGGAACTAAACTCTGCCTCTTTATTCCACCGCCCTCCCCTCTCTCTCAGCAGCGGGATGGACAGGATGACAGATGACGCTCTGCGTCTGCACCTACTGAAGCGAGGACTGGACCGGCCTGAGGTGGGGGAGGAAATGGGGACCAAGAGGCTGAAGATGGACGGGCACGAGGCCATGGAGCGGCTGAAGATGCTCGCTCTGCTCAAGCGCAAGGACCTGGCCGGACCCGAGATGCCCCAGGACCTGGTGGTGAAGTCAGAGCACCCAAAGGTGGGCGAGGAGAAGCTGAACGGCAGCCTGAAGGCCCGGGCGGAAATCCGCAGCCTGGGCAAGGCGGGCAAGGAGAACATGGTCGATGAGCCTGTCGACATGACGGCGCACAAGAGGTGAGGGCCGGGCCGCGGAGGGCGGCGTAACGGTGTGTGCGAGTGTGTGTGTCTGTTTGTGTGTGAGAGTGCCCGCTCCCCTCCGCCCTGTCTCCCCCGCTCCCCTCCCCTCCGCCCTCTCTCCCCTGCTCCCCTCCCCTCCGCCCTCTCTCCCCCGCTCCCCTCCCCTCCGCCCTCTCTCCCCCGCTCCCCTCCCCTCCGCCCTCTCTCCCCCGCTCCCCTCCCCTCCGCCCTCTCTCCCCCGCTCCCCTCCCCTCCGCCCTCTCTCCCCTGCTCCCCTCCCCTCCGCCCTCTCTCCCCCGCTCCCCTCCCCTCCGCCCTCTCTCCCCTGCTCCCTCCCCTCCGCCCTGTCTCCCCCCTCTCCCCTCCCCTCCTCCCTCTCCCCCGCTCCCCTCCCCTCCGCCCTCTCTCCCCCGCTCCCTTCCCCTCCGCCCTCTCTCCCCCGCTCCCTTCCCCTCCGCCCTCTCTCTCCCCGCTCCCCTCCCCTCCGCCCTCTCTCCCCTCCCCTCCGCCCTCTCTCCCCCGCTCCCATCCCCTCCGCCCTGTCTCCCCTGCTCCCCTCCCCTCCGCCCTCTCTCCCCCGCTCCCCTCCCCTCCGCCCTCTCTCCCCCGCTCCCCTCCCCTCCACCCTCTCTCCCCCGCTCCCCTCCCCTCCGCCCTTTCTCCCCCGCTCCCCTCCCCTCCGCCCTCTCTCCCCCGCTCCCCTCCCCTCCGCCCTCTCTCCCCCGCTCCCCTCCCCTCCGCCCTCTCTCCCCCGCTCCCCTCCCCTCCGCCCTCTCTCCCTTTGTGGTGTTATCATTGATTTTCCAGTGGATATATCTGTGCTGGAAGTTGTGTGCTGAGACTGTTTATGGATGTGAAGTTCTCTAATTTCCGGTAATGTGGGGGGTCACCAGGTCAGAAAGTTTATAAATAACCAGGAAGCGGAGTGGCAAGGGGGCAGGGAAGTGGGCCAGAGGTCACACGGTGCTTAGGGAGGTCAGAGGGCTGGGGAAACCTGGAGGTTGACTCATGAACTGCATGTGGAGCCCAGAGATGCAAAAGATGGGACAGGCCTGTAGATAGAGTAATCGTGTGGTGTGTCCCTTCAATTATTTGACTGCATGGAGCATCGCCTGACTCTCCTGCCTCGTTACCTTCACAGCACAGTGGGGTTAGCACTGCTGCCTAGGGACAGGGGTTCCATTCCCGGCTCGGGCCACTGTCTGTGCGGAGTCTGCACGTTCTCCCCGTGCCTGCGTGGGTTTCCTCCGCGTGCTCTGGTTTCCTCCCACAGTCCAAAGATGTACGTTAGATGGATTGGCCATGCTAAATTGCTCCTTAGTGTCCAAAGATGTGTAGGTTAGGGTGGATTGGCCGTGCTAAGTTGCCCCTTAGTGTCCAAAGATGTGTAGGTTAGGGTGGATTGGCCGTGCTAAGTTGCCCCTTAGTGTCCAAAGATGTGTAGATTAGGGTGGATTGGCCATGCTAAGTTGCCCCTTAGTGTCCAAAGATGTGTAGGTTAGGGTGGATTGGCCGTGCTAAATTGCTCCTTAGTGTCCAAAGATGTGTAGATTAGGGTGGATTGGCCGTGCTAAATTGCCCCTTAGTGTCCAAAGATGTGTAGGTTAGGGTGGATTGGCCATGCTAAGTTGCCCCTTAGTGTCCAAAGATGTGTAGGTTAGGGTGGATTGGCCATGCTAAGTTGCCCCTTAGTGTCCAAAGATGTGCGGGTTAGGTGGATTGGCCATGCTAAATTGCCTCTTAGTGTCGGGGGATTAGTGAGGGTAAATGCATGGAGTTATGGGAATAGGACCTGGGGTGGGATTGTGGTCGATAGAGTGACGATGGGCCGAATGGCCTCCTTCTGCACTGTAGGATTGTATGATTTAGATGGGCTCGACTGGATCCCAATTCAACGCCCACCAGCCGCAGACAGTGAGTGCACGCTGGAATGTGATGGCTGCCTGGGCAGATCCGGGGAGGAGGGGTTGTGTGTACGGGACAGGGGGGAATGACGCCTGTCTTTATTGCTGCCCCCTCGCAGTGACGTGGACAGAGAGCGGAGCACTCCCTCGCCGGACGTCATCGTGCTGTCGGACAACGAGGCCTCCAGCCCTCGCGCCAACGGCCGCTTCGAGGACAGGATCAAAGTGGCCAACCTGGAGATCTTCAAGGTAAGCGGCAGACCCTCGAGGGTGAGGGGTGGGGGGGGCTCCACTTGCCTTCCGCGGGACGTGCCCCCCGCTGGGGACGCCAACCCCGGTTCGACCAAAGCCCTTTCCAACAGGACGGTATACCTACCGCGCCAGCCACTCTGCTCCCAGCACTCACTCACATGGACCTGGGTCGGATCTCTGACTTGGGTCGGTGTCTGCTGGGAGTTTGCACATTCTCCCCGTGCTTGCGTGGGTTTTCTCCGGGTGCTCCGGTTTCCTCCCGCACCCCAGCTTTTAGGCTGATTGGTGGTAACAGATTGTCCCTAAGTTAGACCTCCCTTAACCTGGCGCACGTACAGTTCTCTAAATTTGCACCCCTTTATTGTGGAGTCCACGAGGCGTAGACAAAAGTCGTAGGTAGAAGAAGGATTGGAATGAGGCACTCACTGAGTGTTAAAATGGGCGGCGTGGGCTTGTCGGGCCGAAGGGCCTGTTTCCTGTGCTGTGTTGTTCTTCGTTCTTTGACATGCCAAATGTTCCCTATTTTAACCAGAGACACCGAGGCCGGAACCACAGGATGCCGAGGGAATCCCTTCCCCCCGCAACATCACTGCCTCCCTCCCCCACTACCACCCCCACATCACTCTCACTCCATCAGCCTCCCTTCCAGTGGCAGCTGTGGGGTCGTTTACACCCACCCAAAGGTGTAGGAGCAGAAGTCGGCCATTCGGCCCCTCCTGCTAGCTCTGCCACTCACTCAGATCTCGACTGATCCTCAATCCCCGCTTTCCTGCCTGATCCCCATCACCCTCGATCCCCTCGCTGAATAAAAATCTAACTCTGCCTGAAACGTATCTAATGGCGCCGCCTCTGTAGCCCCCTGTGGGAAAGAATTCCACCGATTCACTCCCCCTCCCAGGGGAGAAAATAAACCTCTTCATCTCCGTCTCCAACGGGCGACCCTCTCACTCAGAGACTCTGTCCCTCTGGTCCCAGGCTCTCCCACACGAGGGGGGAGAAAACAGCCTCCTCAGCAATGACCTTGTCAGACACCCCCCCTGAGAATCCGAGATCGCCTCGGGGTCGCCCCTCGTTCTGACTTTGACACCTCAGTTTGATACCTCATTCAACAGTGCGGCGCTCCCTCAGCACCGACCCTCCCACAGTGCAGCGCTCCCTCAGCACCGACCCTCCCACAGTGCGGCGGTCCCTCGGCACCGACCCTCCCCACAGTGCGGCGCTCCCTCAGCACCGACCCTCCCACAGTGCGGTGCTCCCTCAGCACCGACCCTCCCACAGTGCGGCGCTCCCTCGGCACCGACCCTCCCACAGTGCGGCGCTCCCTCAGCACTGACCCTCCCACAGTGCGGCGCTCCCTCAGCACCGACCCTCCCACAGTGCGGCGCTCCCTCAGCACCGACCCTCCCACAGTGCGGCGCTCCCTCAGCACCGACCCTCCCACAGTGCGGCGCTCCCTCAGCACCGACCCTCCCGCAGTGCGGCGCTCCCTCAGCACCGACCCTCCCGCAGTGCGGCGCTCTCTCAGAACCGACCCTCCCGCAGTGCGGCACTCCCTCGGCACCGACCCTCCCACAGTACGGCGCTCCCTCAGCACCGACCCTCCCAGTGAGTTCCAGGATTGTTATTGGACATCAGTCAGTCCCCTGTGTGTGGTGTAGGTACACCCACAGCGCTGTTAGGGAGGAAGTTCCAGGATTTTGACCCCAGCCACAGTGAAGGAACGGCCGATATATTTCCAAGTCGGGATGGTGAGTGGCTCGGAGAGGGGGAACTTGCAGGTGGGGGTGTTCCCTGTGTGTCTGCTGCCCCCCTTGTCCTTCTAGATCGTAGAGGTGGCGGGTTTGGAAGGTGCTGTGGAAGGAGCCTGGGCGAGTTGCTGCCCCGAGGTGATTTGTGTCTTTTCTCCGTCCGTAGGGAAAGGGCCCGGAGGAGCGACAGATGATTATTAAGCAGCTTCGAGATGAGCTGAGGCTGGAGGAGGCCAGGCTGGTGCTGCTAAAGAAACTCCGACAGAGCCAGATACAGAAAGAAAACGTGGTGCAGAAGGTGAGTCCCAACTTCCATTTCATTTATTATTGTCACGTGTATTGGGATACGGTGAAAAGTTTTGTTTCTTGCGCGCTATACAGACAAAGCATACTGTTCATAGAGAAGGAAAGGAGAGGGTGCAGAATGTAGCGTTACAGTCACAGCGAGGGTGTAGAGAAAGATCAGCTTAATGCGAGGTAGGTCCATTCAAAAGTCTGACAGCAGCAGGGAAGAAGCTGTTCTTGAGTCGGTCGGTACGGGACCTCAGACTTTTGTACCTTTTTCCCCGACGGAAGAAGGTGGGAGAGAGAATGTCCGGGGTGTGTGAGGGGGGTCCTTGATTATCCCGGCTGCTTTTCCCCCGAGGCAGCGGGAAGTGTAGACGGAGTCAATGGATGGGAGGCTGGGTTTGCGTGATGGGATTGGGGGCTACATTCACCACCCTTTTGGAGTTCCTTGCGGTCTTGGGCAGAGCAGGAGCCCAGACCGAGCTGTGACACAACCAGAAAGGATGCTTTCTACGGTGTATAAGTGTAAGCAGAACGAGAATAAGATTACGAGCATTGAGATTGCAGAGATTGAGATGGGAGAAGGGGTGGGAAAGTGGCGATGGAGGAATGCCTTCATTATCTGCAACAAGTGATCTTGAACCTGCTGCCTGTGTGGTTAACCACTCGCCTCCTGTCTTTCTGCTTCGCCCCCCACCCAACCCCACCCCACCCCCCGCCCCCCCCCCCCCCCCCCCCCCCACCCACCCCCGCCACCCCCAGGTTCCTGTTGTGCAGAACGCACCATCGGTTGTGCAGCCATCGCTGGGCCAAGGGGCCAACAGATGCTGCCCAAACCACCGTCGCGGCCCATCTCTCAGGTATTGGATCCGCAGAACCTGCGAGGCGGTCAGGTGAGTGCGAGTCAGAGAGCCGTGGCCACCCCACCCCAGCCCGCGCGGAGGGGAGGGACTGTAAACCCACCCCCCCCCCCCCCCCCCCCCGGTAACTCCACCCTCACATCCTGAGTGCGTTTCACTGCGGTGTTCCCACTCTGCGAGGTTACCCCTCCCCCCCCAGCTTACCCCCAAATGAGACTGTGCTGGTATCCCTAGGGTCCGGAGGAGGCCGTTCGGCCCATTCAGCCTGCTCTGCCGTTCGTTATGATCATGGCAGATTCATCCACCCACCTCCCCCCGGAACGTCACTGATTTCCTGCTGCCCTCCCCCCCCCCACATCCCTCAGTCATCGTCTCCCATCGACCTCTGTCCTCGACGCACTCAGTGACTGAGCTGCCAAAGCCTTCCTGGGTTGCGGGGGGTGGGAGTGGGAGCAATCCAGAAGATTCCCCACCCTCTGAGTGAGGACATTCCTCCTCATCTGAGCCCAGAATCACCTGCCCCACCGACCCTGACATTAACACAACCGTCCCACAATCGGCCTGATGACCTCCATTTGCTCCCCCCTCGGCGCTCACTCGCCCGGCACGTCCCCCCTCCCCTCGTCCAGCCCGGAACCCCCCCACCCCCCCCCCCCCAGCCCTGCCTGCCCCCTCCACCTGTCATTCCCCCCCCCCCCCGCAGGTGAGCTGGGATTTGTGAACCAGTTGCCTCTCACACAGACAGTCCCTCCGCGCTCTGTCCTGGGGGGCCGGTCTCCCCGCCGCGCCCCGGGGTCCGGGACGGAGATGGCCGGATTCTGTGTCTCAGACTCTGTCGGTCAGTTGGAGATGGCCAGATTCTGTGTCTCAGACTCTGTCGGTCACTTGGAGATGGCCGGATTCTGTGCCTCAGACTCTGTCGGTCAGTTGGAGATGGCCAGATTCTGTGCCTCAGCCTCTGTCGGTCAGTTGGAGATGGCCGGATTCTGTGCCTCAGACTCTGTCAGTCAGTTGGAGATGGCCGGATTCTGTGCCTCAGCCTCTGTTGGTCAGTTGGAGATGGCCGGATTCTGTGCCTCAGCCTCTGTCGGTCAGTTGGAGATGGCCGGATTCTGTGCCTCAGACTCTGTCAGTCAGTTGGAGATGGCCGGATTCTGTGCCTCAGCCTCTGTCGGTCAGTTGGAGATGGCCGGATTCTGTGCCTCAGACTCTGTCGGTCAGTTGGAGATGGCCGGATTCTGTGCCTCAGCCTCTGTCGGTCAGTTGGAGATGGCCGGATTCTGTACCTCGGACTCTGTCGGTCAGTTGTAACGATGCCGGCTCCACTTCTCTTCACCTGCAGGGTCACCCCGTTATCCGGTCGGTGCCGAACAGCACGTTGCCGCAGCTACTCATGTCCCAGCGAGTCATCGCCCCCAGTCCCGCCCAGATGCAGAACATGAGGCTCGGCAAACCAGCTCTGATCCACAGCCCCGTCTCCAATCAGAATCCAGCCGGCTCCTACCAGAAGGTGAGTGATAGATCGTCGCCGTGTCTGTCTGCACGTCCGCCTCCGCGTCTGTCCCCCCCATGCCTGCCCGCCTCCCCGTCCGTCTGCCTGCCCACCCCACCCCCCCCCCCCACCCCCCTGCTTCATACCGTCCCCCTCCCCCGCCTGCAACACCCCACCGCCTCCCTGCCTCGCTCTCCCCCCACCTCCCTGCCTCGCTTCCCTGCCTGCCCGTGTGGTTGACTCTGAACTGCTGTCCAGTGGCAAGTGGAGATGGTCAATCCCTGCTTGCAATGCACAGTATGACTGGGTGCTGAGTAGAGTTGGAAGGCAGCACCAGCCCGAGGGGCAGAGTGGCCTTCTGCTATGTTTCTTGTCTTCTTTATGGTCAGAGATGCCGTCTAACTCTCTCTTTTTCCCTCCTCCCCACTTTCCTTCCCCCCCTCCCCCTCCCCTCTCCTCCACCCCCTCCCCTCTCCTCCACCCCCTCCCCTCTCCTCCACCCCCTCCCCTCTCCTCACCCCCTCCCCTCTCCTCCACCCCCTCCCCTCTGCTCCACCCCCCTCCCCTCTGCTCCACCCCCCTCCCCTCTCCTCCACCCCCCTCCCCTCTCCTCCACCCCCTCCCCTCTCCTCCACCCCCCTCCCCTCTCCTCCACCCCCCTCCCCTCTCCTCCACCCCCCTCCCCTCTCCTCCACCCCCTCCCCTCTCCTCCACCCCCCTCCCCTCTCCTCCACCCCCCCTCCCCTCCCTCTCTGTCCAGCAGAGTGGCTCGTCTATCCCTTCGCCGCGGACCACTCCATCCACCATCTATTGAACGTCTCACCCCACGTGCAGTCCAGTATGACGACGGCGGCCGTGGGTGGGGGAGCGGGGCCCAGCCCAGGCCTGTCCAGCCCCAGCAGCCTGAGTGACCCGGCCAGCAGCCAGGCCGCTGCCAAACTGGCCCTGCGCAAACAACTGGAGAAAACGCTGCTGGAGATCCCGCCGCCCAAACCCTCGCCCCCGCTGCTCAACTTCCTGCCCAGCGCTGCCAACAACGAGTTCATCTACATGCTGGGCCTGGAGGAGGTGGTACAGAGCGTCATCGAGAGCCAAGGTGAGGAGCTCCACGCTCGCTGTCCGCTTCCCCACCCCCTTACACAGTTCAGCACGGCCAATCCACCCTAACCTGCACATCTTTGGACACTAAGGGACAATTTAGCACGGCCAATCCACCCTAACCTACACATCTTTGGACACTAAGGGGCAATTTAGCATGGCCAATCCACCCTAACCTACACATCTTTGGACACTAAGGGACAATTTAGCACGGCCAATCCACCCTAACCTACACATCTTTGGATTCTGAATCCCGGCTTGATTAAATCTCCTCCATCACCTTCTCCGCTCCGAGGGGAACAATCCCTGCTTCTCCTACCTCCTCAACTTTGCTTCCGGGGACGGGGTACCTCCCTCTGCACACCCATCCTCCCAGGGCTTTGATGAACTTCCTAAAGTTCGGAGGGATCCAGAGTCGGACACAACACCCCAGCCAGGGCTTTACCCAGCATTGATGTAGTTCCCTTCTCTCTGCCTCCCTTCACTAAGTCCAGAATCCCAGATGTTTTCTTAACAGCCGCCTCGAGTTGGTCAGATGTGAAGGTTTGTGGTCTTCCGTCCACCTCTGTCTCTCTTCCTGCGCCCCGTTTAAAACTCAGCTGATCGCGCCTTGCCCTGTCCTCCCTCTCATCACTGCTGACATTCCCCGCTCTCCCCTGACAGCACTTGGTTCGATTCCCCCCAGGGACATTTGACGCCTCGCTTAAGTCTGCCTGGGCTCTGAGTGCAAAATGGCTGTTGAACTCTCCCTTGCAAGGAACACGGCTTTCTGTTGATTCATTCCCGGTTCATGGGCGTCGCTGGCTGGGCCAGCATTTATTGCCCATCCCTAGTTGCCCTTGAACTGAGTGGCTTGCGAGCCCATTCCAGAGAGGCAGTCCTGGAGTCACGTGTAGGCCAGGCCGGGGTAAGCCTTCCCTGATCAGCAAGTCTGGGGATGATACTAAGATTGGCGGAGTTGCGGATAGTGAGGGAGATTGTCAGGGAGTACGGCAGGGTAGGCTGGAAATTGGGCGGAGAAATTGGCAGGTGGAATTTAATCCAGACAAATGTGAGGTGATGCATTTTGGTAGTTCCAGTTCAGGTGGGAGCTGTAAGATGAATGGCAGAACCATCAGGAGCATTGACACGCAGAGAGATCTGGGAGTACAGGTCCACGGATCCTAAAAAGTGGCAGCGCAGGTGGAAAAGGTGGTGAAGAAAGCATGCTTGTCTTCATCGGGACGGGGCATCGAGTATAAAAGTTGACAAATTATGTTGTTGAAGACGTTGTTTAGGCCACGTTTGGAATACAGTGTCCCATTCTGGGTCACCACGCTACCAGAAGGACGTGGAGGCTTTGAAGGGAGTTACAGAGAAGATTTACCAGGATGTTGCCTGGTACGGAGGGCATTAGCTATGAGGAGAGATTGAATAAATTGGGACTGTTCTCCCTGGAAAGTCAGACACTGAGGGGCCACCTGATAGAAGTTTATAAAATTACGAGGGGAGTGGATAGGGAGAACAGCTGGAAGCTTTTTCCCAGGGGCAGGAATGACACTTAGAAGGGGGCACAAGTTCAAGATAAGGAGGTTCTGTGGAGACGTGAGGGGGAAGTTTTTTACACAGAGGGCGGCGGGGCCTGGAATGCACTGCCGCGTGAGGCAGTTGAGGCAGATACGTTAAACCACATCTAGGACTTATCTGGATAGACACATGGACAGACGGGGAATAGAGGGACACGTGGCTGG
>NW_027651006.1:0-28638 GCF_965287045.1 Carcharhinus amblyrhynchos
CTTATCCTGGGAGTGTCTGATGAAGACAGTGTAGAGGGAGCTTTACTCTGTATCTAACCCCGTGCTGTATCTGTCCTGGGAGTGTTTGATGGGGACAGTGTAGAGAGCGCTTTACTCTGTATCTAACCCTGTGCTGTACCTGTCCTGGGAGTGTTTGATGGGAGACAGTGTAGAGGGAGCTTTACTCTGTATCTAACCCCGTGCTGTACCTGTCCTGGGAGTGTTTGATGGGGACAGTGTAGAGAGCGCTTTACTCTGTATGTAACCCTGTGCTGTACCTGTCCTGGGAGTGTTTGACAGGGGACAGTGTTGAGGGAGCTTTACTCTGTATCTAACCCCGTGCTGTACCTGTCCTGGGAGTGTTTGATGGGGACAGTGTAGAGGGAGCTTTAGTGTGTATCTAACCCCGTGCTGTACCTGTCCTGGGAGTGTTTGATGGGGACAGTGTAGAGGGAGCTTTACTCTGTATCTAACCCTGTGCTGTACCTGTCCTGGGAGTGTTTGATGGGCGACAGTGTAGAGGGAGCTTTACTCTGTATCTAACCCCGTGCTGTACCTGTCCTGGGAGTGTTTGATGGTGGGGACAGTGTAGAGGGAGCTTTACTCTGTATCTAACCCCGTGCTGTACCCGTCCTGGGGGTGTTTGATGGGGACAGTGTAGAGGGAGCTTTACCCTGTATCTAACCCCGTGCTGTACCTGTCCTGGGAGTGTTTGATGGGGACAGTGTTGAGGGAGCTTTACTCTGTATCTAACCCCGTGCTGTACCTGTCCTGGGAGTGTTTGATGGGGACAGTGTAGAGGGAACTTTACTCTGTATCTAACCCTGTGCTGTACCTGTCCTGGGAGTGTTTGATGGGGACAGTGTAGAGGGAGCTTTACTCTGTATCTAACCCCGTGCTGTCCCTGTCCTGGGAGTGTTTGATGGGGACAGTGTAGAGAGCGCTTTACTCTGTATCTAACCCTGTGCTGTACCTGTCCTGGGAGTGTTTGATGGGGGACAGTGTAGAGGGAGCTTTACTCTGTATCTAACCCTGTGCTGTACCTGTCCTGGGAGTGTTTGATGGGGACAGTGTAGAGAGCGCTTTACTCTGTATCTAACCCTGTGCTGTACCTGTCCTGGGAGTGTTTGATGGGGACAGTGTAGAGGGAACTTTACTCTGTATCTAACCCTGTGCTGTACCTGTCCTGGGAGTGTTTGATGGGGGACGGTGTAGAGGGAGCTTTACTCTGTATCTAACCCTGTGCTGTACCTGTCCTGGGACTGTTTGATGGAGGACAGTGTAGAGGGAGGTTTACTCTGTATCTAACCCTGTGCTGTACCTGTCCTGGAAGTGTTGGATTGGGGGGACAGTGTAGACGGAGCTTTACTCTGTATGTAACCCCGTGCTGTACCTGTCCTGGGAGTGTTTGATGGGGACAGTGTAGAGGGAGCTTTATTCTGTATCTAACCCCGTGCTGTACCTGTCCTGGGAGTGTTTGATGGGGACAGTGTAGAGGGAGCTTTACTCTGTATCTAACCCTGTGCTGTACCTGTCCTGGGAGTGTTTGATGGGGGGGGACGGTGTAGAGGGAGCTTTATTCTGTATCTAACCCCGTGCTGTACCTGTCCTGGGAGTGTTTGATGGGGACAGTGTAGAGGGAGCTTTACTCTGTATCTAACCCTGTGCTGTACCTGTCCTGGGAGTGTTTGATGGGGACAGTGTAGAGGGAGCTTTACTCTGTATCTAACCCCGTGCTGTACCTGTCCTGGGAGTGTTTGATGGGGGACAGTGTAGAGGGAGCTTTACTCTGTATCTAACCCTGTGCTGTACCTGTCCTGGGAGTGTTTGATGGGGGACAGTGTAGAGGGAGCTTTACTCTGTATCTAACCCTGTGCTGTACCTGTCCTGGGAGTGTTTGATGGGGACAGTGTAGAGGGAGCTTTACTCTGTATCTAACCCTGTGCTGTACCTGTCCTGGGAGTGTTTGATGGGGACAGTGTAGACGGAGGTTTACTCTGTATCTCACCCCGTGCTGTACCTGTCCTGGGAGTGTTTGATGGGGACAGTGTAGAGGGAACTTTACTCTGTATCTAACCCTGTGCTGTACCTGTCCTGGGAGTGTTTGATGGGGGGACAGTGTAGAGGGAGCTTTACTCTGTATCTAACCCCGTGCTGTACCTGTCCTGGGAGTGTTTGATGGGGGGAGAGTGCAGAGGGAGCTTTACTCTGTATCTAACCCTGTGCTGTACCTGTCCTGGGAGTGTTTGATGGGGGACAGTGTAGACGGAGGTTTACTCTGTATCTAACCCCGTGCTGTACCTGTCCTGGGAGTGTTTGATGGGGGGAGAGTGCAGAGGGAGCTTCACTTTGGTTCTCTCTCCGTCTTATTCTTTTGATGGGAGCATTTGTAATGTTCAAAACAGAGGTAAGAAATGATATAGAAATAGGAGCAGGAGTCAGTCCCTCAGGCATGCCCGGGAAGTCAGTAGGTGTTCGTTAACCTGATTGCTCCTTCAGGAATTCCTCTTTCTACACTCCATACCCCCTCGACTCCCTTCTCGGTCGAACTGTCTCTCTAACAGTGCCTTGAATGGACGCAGTGACCCCGCACCCCCCCAGCCCTCACTGTTCTCTTAGGGAGAGAAATCTGCAGACTAAGAACTCCCAGGGAAAAGAAATTTCTCATCTCAGTGTTGATTGGAAGGCCCAATTCTCTGGCTGCTCGTTCTACAATCCCCCAGGAGAGGGAACAGTCACTTAACCCCTGACAAACCAGCTGCCAATACAGTTAATCTATCTCCATAAGGTCGCCTCTCATTCTTGTTAACTCCACCCAGTACAGGCCCAAACTCCTCATCCTCTCCTCATTAAAGTCAATGTCATGAACCCTAACTGTTTCCAATGTTACTCCCCACCTGTCTCACTAAATTAGGAGATAGTTCCCCAGAATTACTCTCCCCAGTGCCCTGTACAATTGGAGTAAAACTTACCCAGGCTCATACTCGGCCTGCAGGGAAAGATGTCCCTTAGTGTCTGAAGATGTGCAGGTTAGGTGGATTGGCCATGTTAAATTGTCCCTTCGTGTCCAAAGATGTGTAGGTTAGGTGGATTGGCCATGCTAAATTGTCCCTTAGTGTCCAAAGATGTGCAGGTTAGGTGGATTGGCCATGCTAAATTGTCCCTTAGTGTCCAAAGATGCACAGGTTAGGTGGATTAGCCATGCTAAATTGTCCTTTAGTGTCTGAAGATGTGCAGGTTAGGTGGATTGGCCATGCTAAATTGTCCTTTAGTGTCTGAAGATGTGCAGGTTAGGTGGATTGGCCATGCTAAATTGTCCCTTAGTGTCCAAAGATGTGCAGGTTAGGGTGGATTAGCCATGGTAAATTGTCCCTTAGTGTCCAAAGATGTGCAGGTTAGGTGGATTAGCCATGCTAAATTGTCCCTTAGTGTCCAAAGATGTGTGGGTTAGGGTGGATTAGCCATGCTAAATTGTCCCTTAGTGTCCAAAGATGTGTAGGTTAGGGTGGATTAGCCATGCTAAATTGTCCCTTAGTGTCCAAAGATGTGCAGGTTAGGGTGGATTAGCCATGCTAAATTGTCCCTTAGTGTCCAAAGATGTGCAGGTTAGGTGGATTAGCCATGCTAAATTGTCCCTTAGTGTCCAAAGATGTGTAGGTTAGGGTGGATTAGCCATGCTAAATTGTCCCTTAGTGTCCAAAGATGTGCAGGTTAGGGTGGATTAGCCATGCTAAATTGTCCCTTAGTGTCCAAAGATGTGCAGGTTAGGTGGATTAGCCATGCTAAATTGTCCTTTAGTGTCTGAAGATGTGCAGGTTAGGTGGATTGGCCATGCTAAATTGTCCCTTAGTGTCCAAAGATGTGTGGGTTAGGGTGGATTAGCCATGCTAAATTGTCCCTTAGTGTCCAAAGATGTGTAGGTTAGGTGGATTGGCCATGCTAAATTGTCCCTTAGTGTCCAAAGATGTGTAGGTTAGGGTGCATTGGCCATGCTAAATTGTCCCTTAGTGTCCAAAGATGTGCAGGTTAGGTGGATTAGCAGGGTAAATATATTGTGTGTCCGCACGTAAGGCAAAGGATGGGCTGGTTAAGATGTTCTGTTGGAGAGTTGTTGCAGACTGAACGGGCCAAATGCCCTCATTCTGCACTGTTGGAATTCTATGATTCCATGTCCTGCTCCCTGAATGATGGATTCCAGCATTCTCCCGGTGACAGGCATTAGACTAATGAAATTCTCCAGCCTCATCCGGGGCTGTGATTTTCCAGTCCCGCTGCGGTGAATGGAGTTTTGACTGAGCGCCAGCTTCCCGCGGGGCCAAGAGGATTGAAGAGTTCCAGCCTGTGTTTCTCTCGCCTCCATCTCCCTCCTTGCTTCTTTCAGTTTCTCTGACAGCTGCTGCAGGGGACTTTCGCCCAGTCCGTTTCCCCAAGGTTTCTTTCTCCAGCGATCGTGACTTGTTTGAAGTTCCTTCTCCGACCCTGGGATGGACTTGGGGTGAAGCGGGAGATAGAATACCGCTCGTAACAGGGGAAAAGAAATCCCAGCAGCAAGAAACAAACACACGGGCTGACTCAGAGAATCAGAGGCAGAGACCAATCCTCTCTCAGAGCCACCTCTGCTCAGGATGTGATGAGTCGCAATTGTAATTAGGACAAAATTAGCATTTGAAAACCGCAAGCGAAGAGTTGTCGACAGGAAGTTAAATTGACTGCTGCTGCCTTCATCTGAGAGCTCAGAGATACCCTGATTGCGTCTGTAAATATCATCCAATGCTCTGGCTCAGTGTGGGGCCATGGAGCTGGGGACAGAGTACTGGTTCCTCCCCATTTTAGCGCTTTCTTTTCGAGTCTCAGCCCAGGTACAGTCCAGAGGTTACTGCTCCAGTGATTGCTCCCAGGAACGGAGGAAAATATGGGGTGAGAAGGGACTTAGTCACCCTCCCTTCACTCACGGCCCCTCCAACGTCACATCGCCCAGCTCCATTGAACTGGTACCGCATTCCGAACTGGACATAACTCTCGGAACCTCCACTCACTAAGTAACCTGCCGCTCTCCGCAAGTCCCTCCAGCCCCAGCAAGACTGGGTCCTTCCCCTGCCACTCCCGCAGTCCAAGGATGTACAAGTTAGGTGAATTGACCATATTAAATTGCCCCTCAATATCCAAAGATGTAAAGGTTAGGTGGATTGGCCATGCTAAATTGTGTCTGAGAATCCCAAAATATGCAGGTTTGGCCATGCTAAATTGTCCCTTAGTGTCCAAAGATGTGCAGATGAGGTGGATTGGCCATGCTAAATTGCCCCGTAGTGTCCAAAGATGTGTAGGTTCGGTGGATTGGCCATGCTAAATTATCCCTTAGTGTCCAAAGGTGTGCAGGTTAGGGTGGATTGGCCATGCTAAATTGCCCCTTAGTGTCCAAAGATGTGCAGGTTAGGTGGATTGGCCATGCTGAATTGCCCCTTAGTGTCCAAAGATGTGTAGGTTAGGTGGATTGACCATGTTAAATTGTCCCTTAGTGTCCAAAGATGTGCAGGTTAGGTGGATTGGCCATGCTAAATTGTCCCTTAGTGTCCAAAGATGTGCAGGTTAGGTGGATTGGCCATGCTAAATTGTCCCTTAGTGTCCAAAGATGTGTAGGTTAGGGTGGATTGGCCATGCTAAATTGTCCCTTAGTGTCCAAAGATGTGCAGGTTAGGTGGATTGGCCATGCTAAATTGTCCCTTAGTGTCCAAAGATGTGTAGGTTAGGGGGATTGGCCATGCTAAATTGTCCCTTAGTGTCCAAAGATGTGTAGGTTAGGTGGATTGGCCATGCTAAATTTACAGGGTTACGGGGATGAGGGAGGTGGGATGTTCTTTCTGAGGATCGATGCAGACTCGATGATCCAAATGGTCTTCTTTTGCACTGTGAGGGATTTTATAATTCTCCGTGGGGTATTGGACCCGATTCCCTTCCCAATCCTGTAGGATGGTGAGAGAGATGGGGAGGGGGCGTGCATTACCCACACTGAGGAACTGAGTATGGCAAGGCTGTAAAATTTCACATTTCACTGTCCGTGGCAAGCCAGGAGGTCTCACTATCCAAATCGGAAAGGAATCACACTTATTTAACTCCCTTCGCTCACAGCCCCACCAGTATCACATCAGCAATGTTCGACATGAACTCAAAGAAGATAGAAAAACTACAGCACAAACAGGCCCTTCAGCCCACAAGTTGCGCCAATCATATCTCTACCTATTAGGCTTACCTATAACCCTCAATCCCATTAAATCCCATGTACTCATCCAGAAGTCTTTTAAAAGACCCCAGCAAGTTCGCCTCTACCACCACCGACAGCAGCCGATTCCACTCACCCACCACCCTCTGAGTGAAAAACTCACCCCTAACATCTCCTCTGTACCTAGTCCCCAGCACCTTAAACCTGTCCTCTTGAGGCAGCCATTTCAGCCCTGGGAAATAGCCTCCGAGAATCCACCCTATCTATACCACTCAACATCTTATACACCTCTATCAGGTCACCTCTCATCCTTCGTCTCTCTAAGGAGAAAAGACCAAGCTCCCTTAACCTATCCTCATAAGGCATGCTTCCCAATCCAGGCAACATCCTTGTAAATCTCCTCTGCACCCATTCAATGGCTTCCACATCCTTCCTGTAATGAGGCGACCAGAACTGCGCACAGTACTCCAAGTGGGGTCTGACAAGGGTCTTATAAAGCTGCAACATTACCTCCCGACTCCTAAACTCAATTATTTCAATTGATGTCATAACTCCCAGCTTCAAAACCAGGTTTTGTTGGTATTTCTGTTGAAGTGTGCTAATGATTGGAGTTAAGGAAATGTGGCATCCACAACCAGTGAGCTAATGATCCAATATTCTGTCACATTCCAGTTCTCTTCCAGCGGTGACCTTCTTCTGTTTCCAGTTATTCCTGGAACAGGTCACTAGTCTGTCTCCAGGGGGCTTATAGCTTGATGGGGATCCACTCCACATCAAGCGTGTCTGACTAGGAGTCTCTCCCGCCCTTACTGCCAGCCATTGGTGTGTTTGGAAGGATATTGCAGGTTGATACTCAATCAGTTCGGCCATGTTACAAAAGCACCTTCTTCGACCATCAAGTCCTGGGATGGGATTTGAACCCGGAACACCTGGCTCAAATGCAGGGACACTAACCCCACTGCGCCGCAAGACCACCCGTGTGGTTGATGGATAACAATTTGTTCAGGACCATCTCATTCAAAAGGCGACACTTCCAGGTGGAAGAGAGAATGTCCGGGGTGCGTGGGGTCCTTGATTATGCCGGCTGCTTTTCCCGAGGCAGCAGGAAGTGTAGACAGAGTCAGTGGATGGGAGGCTGCTTTGTGAGATGGACTGGGCTGTGTAGTTTCTAGCCTTTGTAGTTCCTTGCGGTCTTGGTCAGAGCAGGAGCCCAGACCAAGCTCTGATACAACCAGAGAGAATGCTTTCTATGGTGTATCTGTAAAAGTTGGGAAGAGTCGTAGCTGACATGCCTTAGTCTTCTGAGAGAGTAGTGTTGGCATGGGGGACAGGGGGTGGGGTGATCCAGGACAGGTTGTTGGTGATCTGGACACCTAAAAACTTGAAGCTCTCGATCCTTTCTACTCCATCCCCGTTGATGTGGACAGGGGTATGTTCTCCTTTACGCTTCCTGAGGTCGATGACTATCTCCTTCATCTTGTTGACGTTGAGGGAGAGATTATTGCCGTCTCACCAGTTCACCAGATTCTTTATCTCTTTCCTGTTCTGTGTCTGGTGATTGCGACAGTGAGGAGTGCCCTCAGTACTGCGCTGCGGACACCAGTTCTGGATTAGGTGGCTCAGTGTCTGGCTGGAACTTGGACTCATGTATCTGAGCTGGGGCTGGGGGGGGGTGGTGGGGGCGGCAGGTCGGTGGGGAGAGAGTGAAATGGTGGCCTGACTGGATCTGAAAACCAGGAAGTGAGTTGGTGGGGGAGGTGATGGGGAGAGAGAAAGGGAAGAAGCAAGGTGAGGGTGGCAACTCTCAGTGTAAAGGGTGCTGGGGACTCATTCTGGGAAAGGAATGAAAAGTGTCAGACGGAGGAGAGCTTTCACCGCACCTGCATTAGTGAAAAGCGAGGCCCAACTCCCACTGGCTGTGTCAAACTGCGAGAAGGTGGCCTGTGGTTTTTTTAGCTGAAGAAATTGTGCAGCGAGCAACATCCTGTCAGTGGATGTAAATGAAGTCACCAGTGCGACTCCCAGCCACGCTCGGTTAACTGCAGGGCCACACTGCAGACTCCAGCCACCGCACAGCTATCTGCAGCAGGGTTTCAGCAGGCCAGGGCCCAAATTTCTTTCTTTATTCAGTCGATGTGAGCATCACTGACTGGGCCGGTATTACTGACCATCCCTGAGAGCTGGTCAGAGTCAACCCACATTGGCTGTAGTTCACTCCTAACTGTTGTGGGCCAGACCACGTAAGGAAGGCAGATTTCCTTCCCTGAAGGGACATAGAGTCACAGAGGTTTACAGCAAGGAAACAGGCCCAACTTGTCCATGCCACCCTCTTTTTAACCACCAAACTAGTCTCAATTGCCCACCTTTGGCCCCTATCCCTCTATATATTCATGTAACTGTGGGCAGCATGGACAAGTTGGGCCGAAGGGCCTGTTTCCATGCTATAAACCTCTATGACTCTACCTCTGGCAGCTTGTTCCAGACACTCACCACCCTCTGTGTGAAAAATATTGCCCCTCTGGACCCTTTTGTATCTCTCCCCTCTCCCCTTAAACCTATGCCCTCTAGTTTTAGACTCCCCTACCTTTGGGAAAAGATATTGACTATCTAGCTGATCTGTGCCCCTCATTATTTTATCGATTTCTATAAAATTACCCCTAAGCCTCCTACTGTCCAGGGAAAAAAGTTCCAGTCTATCCAGCCTCTCCTTATAAGGTCCATAGGACTCTTAAATCGGCCTCGCAGGTAGAGGATGTGGTCAAGAAGGCGTATGGTGTACTGGCCTTCATTAATCGAGGGATTGAGTTTAGGAGTTGGGAGGTAATGCTCCAACTTTATAAGACCCTTGTCAGACCCCACTTGGAGTACTGTGCGCAGTTCTGGTCGCCTCATTACGAAGGATGTGGAAGCTATTGAGAGGGTGCAGAGGAGATTTACAAGGATGTTGCCTGGATTGGGAGGCATGCCTTATGAAGATAGGTTGAGAGAGCTAGATCTCTTCTCCCTGGAGAGACGAAGGGTGACAGGTGACCTGATAGATGTGTATAAGGTGTTGAGAGGTATAGATAGGGTGGATTCTCAGAGGCTATTTCCCAGGGCTGAAATGGTTGCTGTGAGAGGACACAGGTTTAAGGTGCTGGGGAGTAGGTGCAGGGCTAAGTTTTTCACTCAGAGGGTGGTGGGTGAGTGGAATCGGCTGCTGTTGGTGGTGGTGGAGGCAAATTCGATAGGGTCTTTTAAGAGACTTCTGGATGAGTACATGGGACTTAATAGGATTGAGGGTTATAGGTAAGCCTAGTAGGTAGGGATATCATCGGCGCACCTTGTGGGCTGAAGGGCCTGTTTGTGCTGTAGTTTTTCTATCTTCTATAACTCAAACCATCCTCAAGTCCTAGTAACATCCTAGTAAATCTTTTCTGCACTGTTTCTAGTTTAACAACAATCTAGTTTATTTTACTAGTGTCACAAGTTGGCTTACATTAATGCTGCAATGAAGTTACTGTGAAAATTCCCTAGTCGCCACACTCCTGCGCCTGTTCGGGTTACACTAACGGGTAATTTAGCATTGCCAATTCACCTAACCAGCACATCTTTCAGACTGTGGGAGGAAACCGGAGCACCCGGAGGAAACCTACACAGACACAGAGAGAATGTGCAGACTCCACACAGATAGTCAGCTGAGCTGGGAATTGAACCTGGGTCCCTGGCACTGTGAGGCAGCAGTGCTAACCCACTGTGCCACGATGCCACCCTATAGATGGATCCAGGCTCACAGAAGCAGTCATGCAGATCTTGGTGGTGCAGGTAGGCTGAAGAGGAGATAGGCCTGTGGGGAGGGGGTGGTTTGGGTGGTCTTTCACGGACCACCCTGGGAAGGGAGTGGGAGATGGTGCCTGGCAAGGTCATATCTGAACCTAGAATGAACTAAATGACTCCACGCATGTTGTCAAGTTTGAGAAACGTATTGTCCCCTGATATCTGCCAGCCACCACAATGCCAATGTGCCATACCCCATCACGGACCTTATTCTGAGGATTTACATCCAGTAACTACACACTACCAACCTCACAACTGCCTCTCACCGTCTCCACACCACCTCACTTACCCAGACGTGGAAACGACATTCCCCCAAACGCAGTCACTACCCAATCTCTGGCATTCCAGCTTCTCTCCTGAAGAAAGAGAGAGGGAGACAGGGAAAGGGCATGGAGCAGAGGCCGCAGGGAGACAGGGTACCAGTATCTCCGCAATCCCCTGGAGGGAATCTTAACATCATAGGATCAGAACTTCAACAATGCTGAGGACAGTGTGGGGAGAGAGCAGGGCAGTGGGATTAGTTTGGGGATTGATACAGGGCTATGGGGAGAGAGTGGGGCAGTGGGATTAGTTTGGGGATTGATACAGGGCTGTGGGGAGAGTGGGGCAGTGGGATGAGTTTGGGGATTGATACAGGGCTATGGGGAGAGTGGGGCAGTGGGATTAGTTTGGGGATTGATACAGGGCTATGGGGAGAGAGCAGGGCAGTGGGATGAGTTTGGGGATTGATACAGGGCTATGGGAAGAGAGCAGGGCAGTGGGATTAGTTTGGGGATTGATACAGGGCTATGGGGAGAGCGTGGGGCAGTGGGATTAGTTTGGGGATTGATAGAGGGCGATGGGGAGAGAGTGGGGCAGTGGGATTAGTTTAGGGATTGATACAGGGCTATGGGGAGAGTGGGGCCTTGGGATTAGTTTGGGGATTGATACAGGGCTATGGGGAGAGTGGGGCAGTGGGATGAGTTTGGGGATTGATCCAGGGCTATGGGGAGAGTGGGGCAGTGGGATTAGTTTGGGGATTGATACAGGGCTATGGGGAGAGAGCAGGGCAGTGGGATTAGTTTGGGGATTGATACAGGGCTATGGGGAGAGTGGGGCAGTGGGATTAGTTTGGGGATTGATAGAGGGCGATGGGGAGAGAGTGGGGCAGTGGGATTAGTTTGGGAATTGATACAGGGCTATGGGGAGAGAGCGGGGCAGTGGGATTAGTTTGGGATTGATACAGGGCTATGGGGAGAGAGCGGGGCAGTGGGATTAGTTTGGGATTGATACTGGGCTATGGGGAGAGAGCAGGGCAGTGGGATTAGTTTGGGGATTGATACAGGGCTATAGGGAGAGAGTGGGGCAGTGGGATTAGTTTGGGAATTGATACAGGGCTATGGGGAGAGAGTGGGGCAGTGGGATTAGTTTGGGAATTGATACAGGGCTATGGGGAGAGAGTGGGGCAGTGGGATTAGTTTGGGAATTGATACTGGGCTATGGGGAGAGAGCGGGGCAGTGGGATTAGTTTGGGGATTGATACAGGGCTATGGGGAGAGTGGGGCAGTGGGATTAGTTTGGGGATTGATACAGGGCTATGGGGAGAGAGTGGGGCAGTGGGATTAGTTTGGGAATTGATACTGGGCTATGGGGAGAGAGCGGGGCAGTGGGATTAGTTTGGGATTGATACAGGGCTGTGGGGAGAGTGGGGCAGTGGGATTAGTTTGGGATTGATACAGGGCTATGGGGAGAGAGCGGGGCAGTGGGATTAGTTTGGGAATTGATACAGGGCTATGGGGAGAGAGCGGGGGCAGTGGGATTAGTTTGGGGATTGATACAGGGCTATGGGGAGAGAACGGGGCAGTGGGATTAGTTTGGGAATTGATACAGGGCTATGGGGAGAGAGTGGGGCAGTGGGATTAGCTGGGAATTGATACAGGGATATGAAGAGGGCGGGATTAGTTTGGGATTGATAGATGGTTAATGGGAAGAGAGCGGGGCAGTGGGATTAGCTGGGAATTGATACAGGGCTGTGGAGAGGGCGGGATTAGTTTGGGATTGATAGATGGTTAATGGGAAGAGAGCGGTCCAGTGTCTATCCCTTACCCAGCACTGAAACAGATATCACTCTGAGTTGTGTTACTGAGACATGCGATGGCTGTAAGACAAACTCAGTAGAATAATAATGGAACAAAAGGGTTAAATGATCAGGATATCTTTGATACACCTAGTTTATATTTCTTTGTGAGGTTTTAAATGTTAGAGGATTGGATTGCGTTGATTGTGAGAAGTGAATTTGCCAACGAGTGGAAATGTATCCAATCAAGCCAGGCTTACAAGGAATGGAATTTCGGATATGGGTTTTTTTTTGCCAAGGGGAGTGATGAAATCCCAAATCAGTTGGAGTGTTGGATGGATAATTATTTGAATAGAAACAATGTGCCGTGGTGCAGGGAAACAGCACTGTATCGACAACACTCATTTGGAGTGCTGGCATGATGGGCTGAATGGCCTCAATTTGCATTGTAGGGATTCTAAGAGCAATTTAAAAAGGATTAGCATTCAAATTATGAGCAGGAGGAGGCCATCCAGCTCCTCGAGCCTGCTACGCCATTCAGATTTTACCCTCAATTCCATATTCAATCAACCCCCGATACCCTTTCACCCCGATACCCTTTCACCCCATAACATTTCACTCCAATCACTGTTCCCCAATAACCTTTCACCCCCTTGTTAACCAGAACATATTCAAAGACTTTGCCTCAGCGCTGAGGGAGTTCCAGAGACCCATCACCCTCCATTTTAAGTGGGTGACCCCTTATTTTTAAACGGTGACCCCCCCTCCCCCTGACCCTGAGTTTTAGCTTCTCCCACAGGAGGGAACATTCTCTCCGACCCACCCTCAGGATTTTAGATGCTTCAGTCGCCTCTTATTCTCCAGAACTTCAAGCCTGACCTGCCCGACGTATCTTCAGAAGACCATTCACCAGCCATTAACTCACTCAACTTTTATACTCTATTTTCCTATTAATGAAACTGAATCATAGAATCCCTGCAATGCAGAAAGAGGCCATTCAGCCCATCGAGTCTGCACCAACAACCCAGGCCCTAATCCCGTAACCCCACGTATTCTGATAACCTCATTTGTTTTCTGTATGAAAACAGCTTTTGTAACTTTTCCACCCACTGTTAGTGATTTCTCTCTGTTCTTGCACCCCCGTTAGTTCAGATTGCTTCTGTAATGCTTCCTGTCAAAGTGGGTCATTCCACCTGCGATGGGTCCTCATTATTATCCATCTCGTTCTTCATTACATTGAGGAGTGTCAAGAGAGGTGGAGCAGAAGAGAGTAAATGGAGTTGTGATGCAGAGTTGGGGTGGCACGGCATCGCAGTGGTTAACGCTGCTGCCTCACAGCGCCAGGGACCTGGGTTCGATTCCCGGCTTGGGTCACCGTCTGTGTGGAGTAAGCACATTCTCCCCGTGTCTGCGTGGGTTTCCTCCGGGTGTTCTGGTTTTCTCCCACAGTCCAAAGAAGTGTGAGTTAGATGGATTGGCCATGCTAAATTGTCCCTTAGTGTCCAAAGATGTGCAGGTTAGGTGGATTGGCCATGCTAAATTGTCCCTTAGTGTCCAAAGATGTGTAGGTTAAGTGGATTGGCCATGCTAAATTGTCCCTTAGTGTCCAAAGATGTGCAGGTTAGGGGGATTGGCTGTGCTAAATTGCCCCTTAGTGTCCAAAGATGTGCAGGTTAGGTGGATTGGCCATGCTAAATTGCCCCTTAGTGTCCAAAGATGTGCAGGTTAGGGGATTGGCCATGCTAAATTGCCCCTTAGTGTCCAAAGATGTGCAGGTTAGGGGATTGGCCATGCTAAATTGCCCCTTAGTGTCCAAAGATGTGCAGGTTAGGGGATTGGCCATGCTAAATTGCCCCTTAGTGTCCAAAGATGTGCAGGTTAGGGGATTGGCCATGCTAAATTGCCCCTTAGTGTCCAAAGATGTGCAGGTTAGGGTGGATTGGCCATGCTAAATTGCCCCTTAGTGTCCAAAGATGTGCAGGTTAGGGGGATTGGCCATGCTAATTTGTCTCTTAGTGTCCAAAGATGTGCGGGTTAGGTGGATTGGCCATGATAAATTGCTCCTTAGTGTCCAAAGATGTGCAGGTTACGTGGATTGGCCATGCTAAATGGCCCTTAGTGTCAGGGGACTAGCAGGGTAAATGCCTGGGATTGTGGGGATAGGGCCTGGATGGGATCATTGTCAGTGCAGACTTGATGGGCTGAATGGCCTCCTTCTGCACTGTAGGGATTCTATCCTATGCAATCTCTTAAACTCAGCTAAGTGGACCTCAATTCGAGGTTTCATCTGACAGGTGGCACCTATGACAGTGCAGCACCCCCTCAGCGCTGACCTGGGATTCCTTGTGCTCAAGTCTGTGATGTGTGGTCTTGCAGACAGAACTTCGTGACCCAGGGATCAGAGGGCGACCTACCCTTGATCAACGGTCCTGAGGGAGCTGAGGAGAGCATTGAGGTGCAATTGTTGCTGTTTCTGAGTGATTTGGAGCAGAGGGTGATAGGGAGAGATCGGAATCACCGTGAAGGGGGAAATTCTGAGGTGTGGACGCTGAGGTGAAACAGGAAAGCTGGCAGTCAAGTTTGACACAGCAAGATTCCACAAACGGTATTGACAAATCAGGTTGGAAATGCCCGACTGAGAGGTGATTAGGAGGAGGAACTCCCATTCCCGCTCCCCCTTCCTTCCCCCCCCCCCACCTCCCTTCCAACCCACCTGAGAAAGCAGACACAATCTCGCATTACGTCTCATTGGGGCCCGAGCCAAAGTGGGAGGAAGGGGCAAGCTTTCCACTCACAGTTCCAGCCCACCTACATTCTCGTCCTCCGTAACAACGCCAGCGCAGTGTCAGGTTCGACACAATGAAAACAAGTCGGAGAAGATTGGCCGTGTAGGAGGGAGCACCTTCCTGTATCGCTAGCCAAGTGCAACACAAACTTTGGCTGAAGGGGGTTGGTAGGGACACAGTGGGCTGAACAGCCTCCTTTCCTGCAGCATCATTCTGTAAGGGCAGAGACTGACATGTTCTTAACCTCCTTTTAATGATTGGTCATTACGAACACTGACGAGATTTTTCCACCGAGTTAGAATCATCAAAATCCCATTTGGCCCATCGGGTCTGCACCAACCACAATCCCAGCCAGCCCTGTTCCCATAATCCCATGTATTTACACTAGCTAATCCTCCCTGACACGAAGGGACAATTTAGCATGGCCAATCCACCTAACCTGCACATCTTTGGACACTAAGGGGCAATTTAGCATGGCCAATCCATCTAACGCACACATCTTTGGACAGTAAGGGGCAATTTAGCATGGCCAATCCATCTAACCTGCACATCTTTGGACACTAAGGGGCAATTTAGCATGGCCAATCCATTTAACCTGTACATCTTTGGACACTAAGGGACAATTTAGCATGGCCAATCCATCTAACCTGCACATCTTTGGACAGTAAGGGGCAATTTAGCATGGCCAATCCATCTAACCTGCACATCTTTGGACACTAAGGGGCAATTTAGCATGGCCAATCCATTTAACCTGTACATCTTTGGACACTAAGGGACAATTTAGCATGGCCAATCCATCTAACGCACACATCTTTGGACACTAAGGGGCAATTTAGCATGGCCAATCCATCTAACCCACACATCTTTGGACACTAAGGGGCAATTTAGCATGGCCAATCCACCTAACCTGTACATTTTGGGACACTAAGGGACAATTTAGCATGATTAAAACATCCAACCAGCATGTCTTTTGGACTGTGGGAGGAAACCGGAGCACCCGGAGGAAACACACGCAGACACGGGGAGAATGTGCAGTCTCCACACAGGCAGTGTCCCTAGCTGGGAATTGAACCCGGTCCCTGGCGCTGTGAGGTAGCAGTGCTAACCCACTGTGTCACCGTGTCGCTCTGTTAGGCAGTTTTGATCTGCTTTCAACACCGACATACGTGAAACATTCGTTTCCAGTTGCTTGTGACAATGATTTTGGTTTCGGCTGGGGAGAGGGGGCGTGGTGGGGGGGTGGGGTGGGGGTGAGGGGAAGTGCTGGAGAAGGGAGGGGTGGGGTGGGGAGAGAAGGGGTGGGGAGGGTGGCAGGGGAGGAGAGGGGGAAAAGATGGAGGCGAGGGATAGGGAGGGAGGAGATGGGATGGCGAGGGGGGAGGGATGGAAAAGAGGGGAGAGGTGGGCGTGCAGGGGAGGGGGGAAGGGAGAGGGGTGAGAGGAGGGGAAGGAAGGGGAGGGGGTGAGGGGAAGGGAGGGGAGGGTGTGGGGGGCTGTGAAGCAGGGAAGGAGAGGGAGGAAGGCAGAGGGTGAGGGGAAGGGGGATCAAGGGGAAGGGAGTGGAAGGGTGGGGGGCAGGAGGGGGGAAGGGAAACGGGCGAGGGAAAGGGAAGGGGAGGGGAAGGAAGGAGAGGGGAAGGGTGGCGAGGGGTGGGGGGCAGGGGAGGGTGGGGAAGGGAGAGAGGGGAGGGGAGGGGAGGGGTGGGGAGGGGGGAGGGGGAAGGGTGGAGAGGGGGAGGGGAAGAGTGGGGAGGGGGTGTGGAGGCAGGTGAGGGGAGGGTGGGGAAGGGGATGTTCGAGGGGAAGGGTACAGGCAGCAGAGTGGGAGAAACTACTTTAAAAGCTGCAATTCATGACAAGAGAAGGAAAGAGCGGCGGCAGAGAAGACCGAGGTCCTGATAATTATCTCCTGAGCCGGCAGGATTGACGCAAAATCGATCCTACCTGAACTTCAGGGAGTCCTTCAAACATTCCTCGAAATCAACAGGGATTGTCATGTTGGCCGCTCACGGTGGGGACACAGACAGAAGGATCCTGGTCTTTAACGGTACATCATCTCCAGGGACAGGCTACAGATGATGGCTTCTGGGTGTTTGATCGATTGCTTACAAGAGGAAGGTTCGTGTGGGCGGAACGGAGCCTGGTGACCACATCCTCCAGACACGCAATCAGTTCACTCAAACAACTCACAGGAGAAAGGTCAGATAGAACAAAGTGCCCCCTACTGAACACAGTGTGGAAAGAAACAACATGGCAGTGAGTCACTCAATATCCTCCCCAATCTCATCAAACTGAAGGACAGGGTCAACAAGTACCCCTCAGGACAGATACAGCACGGGGTTAGATACAGAGTAAAGCTCCCTCTACACTGTCCCCCATCAAACACTCCCAGGACAGGTACAGCACGGGGTTAGATACAGAGTAAAGCTCCCTCTACACTGTCCCCATCAAACACTCCCAGGACAGGTACAGCACGGGGTTAGATACAGAGTAAAGCTCCCTCTACACTGTCCCCCCATCAAACACTCCCAGGACAGGTACAGCACGGGGTTAGATACAGAGTAAAGCTCCCTCTACACTGTCCCCATCAAACACTCCCAGGACAGGTACAGCACGGGGTTAGATACAGAGTAAAGCTCCCTCTACACTGTCCCCATCAAACACTCCCAGGACAGGTACAGCACGGGGTTAGATACAGAGTAAAGCTCCCTCTACACTGTCCCTCCATCAAACACTCCCAGGACAGGTACAGCACGGGGTTAGATACAGAGTAAAGCTCCCTCTACACTGTCCCCATCAAACACTCCCAGGACAGGTACAGCACGGGGTTAGATACAGAGTAAAGCTCCCTCTACACTGTCCCCCCATCAAACACTCCCAGGACAGGTACAGCACGGGGTTAGATACAGAGTAAAGCCCCCTCTACACTGTCCCCATCAAACACTCCCAGGACAGGTACAGCACGGGGTTAGATACAGAGTAAAGCCCCCTCTACACTGTCCCCATCAAACACTCCCAGGACAGGTACAGGGGCTGGATATGAAGTAAAGGGGGAGGTGTTCTCTTGGCGAGTCAGTGCAGAATCGATGGGCCAAATGGCCTCTTTCTGCACTGTAGGGTTCGATGGGTGGACCAGTTAGAAGAAATCTAGAACAGCAAGCTGGTCAGATGCGATTTTCTGATCTCATTGGCCCCGCCCCAGTGATGGCAGAAAAGTTGGTACTCAGCCACAACTCCATTCAATACAGCGGGCCTGGAGAACCCCACCTGCAGGCGGGACTGGAAATTTCTGGTGATACTTTCCATGGCTTCTAAAGAGTAAATGGGGAACCTACATCCGAACCATCCTCTGAAGAGAGTGGGGATCAATGGGTGCTATTCGGATTGGCGGATGGTGACTAGTGGAGTGCCCCAGGGGTCGGTGCTGGGGCCTCAGCTATTTACCATTTATATAGATGATCTGGAGGAGGGAACCGAGTGTATGGTGTCGAAATTTGCTGATGACACCAAGATTGGTGGAACGGCAAATTGTGCAGAGGGTGTGGAGAGTCTGCAGAAGGATCTAGATAGGCTGGGCAAATGGGCCAGGAACTGGCAAATGGAATTTAATGTTGGCACATGTGAGGTTGTCCACTTTGGTAGGAATAATGGTAGGAAGGACTATTACTTACATGGCGAAAAACTGCAGCATGCGACGGTGCAGAGGGACCTCGGGGTCCTTGTGCATGAGTCGCAAAAATCCAGCCTGCAGGTGGTCAGGAAGGCGAATGGGATGCTGGCCTTCATAGCGAGGGGGATTGAATATAAAAGTAGGGAGGTCTTGCTGCAACTGTACAGGGCACTGGTGAGGCTGCAGCTGGAGTACTGTGTGCAGTTTTGGTCACCGCACTTACGCAAGGATATTTTGGCCTTGGAGGGAGTGCAGTGGAGGTTTACTGGGCTGATACCAGAGTTGAGGGGGTTGAACTATGAGGAGAGGCTGAATAAACTAGGCTTGTACTCGTTAGAGTTTGGAAGAATGAGGGGAGATCTCATTGAGACATATAAGATGATGAATGGGATGGATAGGATAGAGGTGGAGAGACTCTTCCCGCTCAGAAAGGACAGTAGGACTAGGGGGCACAGCCTCAAGATAAAGGGGGGCGGTCTAGAACGGAGTTGAGGAGGAACTTCTTCACTCAAAGGGTGGTGAATCTCTGGAATTCTCTGCCCGTTGAGGTGGTGGAGGCTGCCTCGCTAAATATTTTTAAGACGCGGGTTGATAGGTTTTTGACAGGCAAGGGGATTAAAGGTTATGGGGAGAGGGCGGGAATGTGGAACTGAGCCACGACAGATCAGCCATGATCTTATTGAATGGCGGGGCAGGCTCGAGGGGCTAGATGGCCTACTCCTGCTCCTATTTCTTATGTTCTTGTGTTCTTAAAAGAGCTGAGAACAAGGTAAAGAAGGCTACTGAGAACTATAGTTGTTACCTCTGTAACACAGGGTCCAGTGTAGAGACTTGAGGATGTGGGGGAGGTGTAGTATAATGTAAATACTGTATTAGAGTCAGTGACTAGGGGAGGTGTAGTATAATATAAATACTGTATTTAATAGAGTCAGTGACTGGGGGAGGTGTAGTATAATGTAAATATTGTATTTAATAGAGTCAGTGACTGGGGGAGGTGTAGTATAATATAAATACTGTATTTAATAGAGTCAGTGACTGGGGGAGGTGTAGTATAATGTAAATATTGTATTTAATAGAGTCAGTGACTGGGGGAGGTGTAGTGTAATGTAAATACTGTATTTAATAGAGTCAGTGACTGGGGGAGGTGTAGTATAATGTAAATACTGTATTTAATAGAGTCAGTGACTGGGGGAGGTGTAGTATAATGTGGTATAACTACACCTCCTCCAGTCAATGACTCTATTAAATACAGTATTTACATTATACTACAGGGACCTAGGTTCGATCCCAGCTTGACTCTATTTGGAGTGTACATGTTCTCTCTGTGTCTGCCTGATCTTCCTCCGGGTGCTCCGGTTTCCTCCCACACTCCAAACAACACATTGGTTCGGGTGCATTGGCTGTGCTAAATTCTCCCAGAGTGTACCCTAACAGGCGCTGGAGAGTGGTTCTCAATTAATGTCAAACCAAGTAAACAAACTCAAATTAAATTACGGTATTTTAGGTCAAGTCTTTCGGGTCGTTCTTTCGGGTCGGTCTTTCGTGCCGAACCAAGCAAACAAACTTAAATTACATTTGGACAAAGAAAAAGGGGGCGGCTCCCCAAAAGGAGGGGGAACGGCCCGAACAGAAACAAAAGTACAAAGGAAATTTTAAAACATCAAATTAAAAGGTGTCAGTAATGCACCCCAGCCCTTGCAGTGCCCAATGGGGCGCTGGAGTGTGCTGACTCGGGGATTTTAACAGTAACTTCATTGCAGTGTTAATGTGGGCCTGCTTGTGACACTAATACTTAACATGGCATTTCCACAGGGACTTACTCAGGTAACATGTTACTCAGGCTCCTTTGAGAATTGAACTCACTACCACATGTTCACTGCTGTTTCAACCACTGAGTCTGTTTGATCGAATTGTCTAACCACTCTAATTGGAGAATCCAGTCACTCTCCCAATTTGAGCTCGTGAAGAGGGCAAGGGTGGGGTGTTGGGTGGGAGCTGGGTTGGCCTTCTGCTGGTGAGGTGTGTGATTGAAGTTTCTGATTAATTTGATTGGTTAGAGCTGAGTATATAGGCTGGTTTATCACTGCTGGCCAGTTTATTTGTCTGGGGGAAGAGGAAGGAGGCTGTTCGGGATGTGGGCTGCAATGGCAGTGCTGCTTTTATTTGGAGCTGTTGGCCCCAATCAGTTGGAGCATTGGAAGGGCAGATCCAGGCCTGTGCCTGCCCCTGGGGGGGTGGCTAGTGGCTGGGTTCCTGCCTCTGTCACTGGGCCTTTCCCCTCCCGACAAGCTGTCACTGCGCTGTGCGGGGAGCAGTCCCTCCTGGTATTGGTCAGGTGGGACCGGTTTGGGACTGGTGGCCTGATTCAAGCCGGAGAACTGAGCCTTGGCCCTTTGGGATGTCCCTTCACTCAACTCAACACTCGGCCAAACACTCTGCTGTTTCACCGGGGCCTCTCGGACTGTGGCTCTACTCTGATGGTAAAAATCCGTTGAGTGGGACTGTTGGAATTGGGAAATCTTTTTCTCTTTTTGGTCTTCTGTTTCCTCCTTGTCTGGGGAAGACAAAGAAAAGTACAGACTTGATGGGCTGAGTGGCCTAATTCTGCTCCTATATCTGATGGTTTTACAGCAGAGGAATAGGCCCTCTGGCTCCCCAAGCCTCTGCAGATCATGATGCCTCCCTAAACGAAAGCTGTGCTAATGGAATCTGTATCCATCCATTGCTATCCTATTTGTTTACTTGCCCCTTAAATGCTGCATTGTGCCTGCTCCCACCCCATCCCTGGACAGTGTGTTCCAGACACAGTCTATGTAAAGAAAAAGACAAACTTTACCTTGCACGTCTTGTCTAAACTCTTTCCCCATGCATCGTAAACCTATGTCCCCCGCTCCCCCCCAATGTTTGACTTTATTACCCTTGCAAAGAGCATCTGTGGGTGGATATCTACCTTTTAGAATTTGTATTTAGATATATTTTTGACTGGTGTTGCTATGGTTTGTGTTCCAGGTAACCGAGTGCCATCGCCTCTTCTCTACCCACTTGTACTATATGCCAAGGTTGACCAGGTCAGCCATTTTGAGAAGGGGCATGGCCATTGTCCGCATCGAGTGCTCCTATCCCAGGTAACCTTGCTACCCTTCCTGAATCCTGGTGTCCAGTATGACTTGCGGAAGTTGATAGTTCTCTTCTGACTCTTCCTGCTAGGAAGGATAATGGCGTCTGTCAGGTGGACTGGCCTACTCAGGCCCCCTACAGCTCTTTGTTGATGGGAGAGAGGTTTCTGTTCTCCCTGCGTCAGATGAACGGTAAAGTTGGGATGTTAAGGGTGGCTGGAATTTGCTGGTTAAGGAATTAGTGATGTTTTTCTGTTGTATCCCCCAGATGACTGGGATACAGAGCGAGCCTCCAGCCTCTATTATTTGGACGAATTCATTCACGTCGAGGCAGCGGTTGTGGGCCCTGCACCATTGAGGCTTTATATTGACAGCTGCGTTGCAACACTGACCCCAGACAAGGACTCCACTCCCAGATACCCCCTCATCGACTACAATGGGTGAGTGCTACCTAGTTGTGTAGGAATCAGGAGCAGGAGTAAGCCCCCTCCACCATTCAATAAGCTCCTGGCTGATACACATTCAGAACTGTATGGTCTTATTAGTGATGGCATTGTTTGTATGAGGGAGGTCACCTAATTTGAGTTTTTTGAGGAGGGGACAATCTTTGACAAGAGAAGAGATGTAGATGTTGTCTACATGGACTTCGGTAAAGCATTTGACAAGGTCATGGTGTAAAAGATTAAATCACATGGGATTAGGGGTGGACTAGTTGGATTCAGAACTGGCTTGGCCATAGACAGTAACAGTGGAAGGGTGTTTTTTTTCTCTGGAGGTCTGTAACTAGTGATCTTCACAGTAAGAAGTCTCTCAACACTAGGTTCAAGTCCAACAGGTTTATATGGTAGCAAAAGCTACTGGCATAACCTAATGGCTTTTGCTGCCAAATAATCCTGTTAGACTTTGACCTGGTGTTTGTGAGACTTCTTACTGTGTTTACCCCAGTCCAACGCCAGTATCTCCACATCATGACTAGTGGTGTTCTGCAGGGATCAGTGCTGGGACCTCTGCTCTTTGTAAAATATATAAATGACTTGGAAGAAAATGTAGCTGGTCTGATTAGCAAGTTTATGGATGGATACAAAGGTTGGTGGAGTTGTGGATAGTGATTGAAGATTGTCTGAGAATACAGCAGGATAGAGATAGGCTGGAGAAATGGCAGATGAAATTTAATCTGGACAAATGTGAGGCGATGCATTTTGGTAGATCTAATTCAGGGGACCCATACAATAAACGGCAAGAGCATAGACATGGGCAGCATGGTAGCACAGTGCTTAGCACTGCTGCTTCACAGCTCCAGGGACCTAAGCTTGATTCCTGGCTTGGGTCACTGTGGAGTTTGCACGTTCTCCTCATGTCTGTGTGGGTTTCCTCCCACAGTCCAAAGATGTGTGGGTTAGGTTGATTAGCCATGATTAAAAATTGCCCCTTAGTGTCCTGAGATGTGTAGGTTAGAGGGATTAGTGGGTACAATATATAGGGAAATGGGGGTAGGGCCTGGGTGGGTTTGTGGTTGGTGCAGACTCGATGGGCTGAAGGGCCTTTTTCTGCACTGTAGGGTTCTATGATCTGGGAATGCAGATCCACAGATCTTTAAAAGTAGCAGCACACTTGGAAAAAGTGGTGAAGAAAGCATATGGCTTGCTTGCCTTCATCAAATGGGGCATCCAGTATAAAAGCTGGCACATTTTTATATAAAATGTTGGAACAGTGTCCAATTTCTGGTCTCCACACTACCAGAAGGATGTGGAGGCTTTGGAGGGGGTACAGAAAAGAACTACCAGGATGTTTCCTGGTATGGAGGGTATTAGCTGTGAGGAGAGATTGAATAAACTGGGATTGTTCTCCCTGGAAAGATGGAGGGCTGGAGGGAAAAACCTGCTATAAGTTTATAAAATTGAGGGGTGTGGATAAGGTGAATGGTTGGAAGTATTTTCCCAGGGGCAGAAATGACAATTATGGGGGGGGATTTGTGGGGGTGGGGGCCTGGAATGCACTGCGTGAGGTGATTGAGGGAGATACATTTGCGTCATTTATCTGGATAGATCCATGAACAGAAACGGCCGGGTGTCCCTGGAGAGGGAGCACGCGGTGTCCGTGGGCACTGTCAAGGCCTTCCATGCCCGTTGGGCACCGTGGGGGCTGAGGTGCCTTAGACCCCGATAATCACATTTTGATTTGACGTGTCTTAAGTTTCCTTTTACCTTTTGTTTCAGTTCGGGCCGTTCCCCCTCCTTTTGGGGAGCTGCCCCCTTTTTTTGTCCGAATGTAATTTAAGTTTGTTTACTTGGTTTGACCCGAAAGACCATGGGGAATAAGGGGATAGAGGCAATTGGTCTAGGTAGGGCAATATGATCGGTGCAGACTGGAAGAGCTGAAAGGCCTGTTTCTGCACAGATCTGTTTTTAATCTGACTGTAATATTCACCCCCAAGAACCTATCACGTTCTGCCTTAAATAGTCCCATATTCTGCTTCCACTGCCCTTTGAGGGAGAGACTTCCAGAGACTCTGCACCTTCAGAACATTCTCCATGAGTCTAGTAAACCCCCTCAACTGTTAACACACTTGAATAAGGAGCCCGATATCGTACACAATACTTGGGTGTGGTCTCGATACACTGTAAAACCTGAAGCATAACCTAGAATCCCAGTGCAGAAGAGGCCCTTCAGCCCATCAAGTCTACACCAACATGCAAAAAACACCCACCTAATCCCATTACTACTGGGACTTGATGGATTGAGTTATAAGGAGAGGCTGGATAGACTGGGACTTTTTTCTCTGGAGTGTAGGAAGCTGAGGGGTGATCTTAGAGGTCTATAAAATAATGAGGGGCACAGATCAGCTAGATAGTTCTCAAAGGTAGGGGAGTCTAAAACTAGAAGGCATAGGTTTAAGGGGGGAGATACAAGTGTCCAGAGGGACATTTTACGCAGGGTGGTGTCTGGAACAAGCTGCCAGAGGTGGGTACAACTTTACAACAAATGCTTTAAAAAGCATTTGGATAGTTATATGGGTATGATGGGTATAGAGGGATATGGGCCAAATGTGGGCAATTGGGGGTTGCCTAGTGATTAAAGGCTGGTATGGCCCTTCAGGCCTGTAAATCTCTGACTCTACCAGCACTTGGCCCATAGCCCTGAATGTGATGTGCCCAAGTGCTTATCTGGTACTTAAAGGATGTGAGGTGACCCACCTTCACCACCCTCCCAGGCAGTGCGTTCCAGACCCTCAGCACCCTCTGAGTGAAAACATTTTCCTTAAATTCCCCTAACCTCCTGCCCCTCACCTTGAACCTGTGACTGACCCTTCAACTAAGGGAACAGCAGTTCCTTATCCACTCTGTCCATGTCCCTCATAATCTTGTACACCTCGATCAGATCGCCCCTCAGCCTTCCCTACTCCAACAAAAACAACCCAAGTCTACCCAATCTCTCTCTAACTTCAATGCTCCATCCCAGGCAGCACCCCTGGTCAATCTCCTCTGCACCCCCTCCAGTGTGTTCACATCCTTCCTATAATGTGGTGACCAGAACTGCGCCCAGTCCTCCAGCTGTGGCCTCACCAAACTTCTGGACAACTCCAGCATGACTTTGCTGCTGCTGTAATTTATGCCTTGGCACAGTGGTTAGCGCTGCTGCCTCTCAGTATTGGGGTCCCAGGTTCAATTCCCAGCCTCAGGTCACTGTGTGGAGTTTGCACGTTCTCTCCCCATGTCTGTCTGGGTTTCCTCCACAGTCCAAAGCACGTGTGGGTTAGGTGGGTTGGTTGTGCTAAAGTATCTGGGGGACCAGCAGAGTAAATACATGGGGTTACAGAGATAGGGTCTGGGTGGGATTGTGGACAGTGCAGGCTTGACGGGCTGAATGGTCTCCTGCACTGGGGATTCTGTGATAAAGGCATGTGTCCCATTTTCCTTTTTAATCACCCTGCTAACACATCCTTCTGTCTTCAGAGAACTGTGAATAAACGCTCTGAAACCTCCTATTTCCTGTTCTGAAATGATATTGTATCAGCTTTCCTGATTGCTGTACTGTGGGAGCTGGTTAGTTGGTCTTGCCTCACACACACTGATGCATTCTGTCCCCTCCCTTCCAGCTGCCTGGTTGACAGCAAGGCTGGCAACTCCCGCTCTTCTCTCGTGTTTCCGAGAATCTATCCGGACAAACTCCAGATCAAGCTGGATGCATTCAGATTCCCGGTCGGCAGCAGCTCGGTAAGGGTTTCCTTGTTTTATCAGTGTCACAATTCGGCATACATTAACACTGCAATGAAGTTACTGTGAAAATCCCCGGCTGCCACACTCCAGCACCTGTTCAGGTAACACTGAGGGAGAATTTAGCACGGCCAATGTGCCCTAACCTGCACGTCTTTCGGACTGTGGGAGGAAACTGGAGCTCTCGGAGGAACCCCACGCAGACATGGGGAGAATGTGCAGACTTGGCAGACAGTGACCCAAGTCAGGAATTGAAACCAGGTCCCAGATGCTGTGAGGCAGCAGTGCTAATCACTGACCTCCATGTTGCTAACCTCCAGACCACTGGACCGCACCCCCCCAGACCAGTCCTGATCACCATCATCCCCTCCCTCCCCCACGGATGCTGATTGCAGTGTGGCAGCAGGCCCCCAATAGGCACCAGGCAGTGCCAAGGTGCCCCTTGGGCAGTGCCAGGCTGGTACTGCCTGAGGGGCACCCCCAATCTCCTGGGAGGGGGGTCCTCAATTGTCCTCTTCCCTCCAGGCTCAGGTTACCTGTTCCCATTATGGGGAGCAGTAATGAACCCTTCTGGAGGGAACCATTCCTGGTGTTGGTGGGGACCCTCTTTTCTGGGAGCCAGTAAGCAGAGGAAACTAAGCTCGATCAAATAGTTTTTTATTGGGGCACAGCTAAGTTGGAGATAGATTTTGATGGGGAATAAACTTGCTGGTTTACAGGGATGGTATAGAAATGAGACTAACTGGATGATACCATGGGCCCAAATAGCTGCTAGCTGTTTGTACTGAATCTGTATCAGAAAACATTTGTGGCCCTCTAGCCCACATGCCCACACTCCCCATTGCTACCTCAGTTCAGTATCTGCTGTGGGCAGATCTCAGGATCCATCTGGAGATGAAGGAAGATGAATCTCTTTAGCATAACATGCTTGATAGAGGACTCAAACATTTGAATGTTTTAAGCCACTCCTCTCCCCCAAAAATGTTCAATCTGTTTAAAAGCAAACTTCTATTCATTAACTCCATACAAGGAAAAACATGAAAGCTACTTCCTGCCATGCTGAGAATGAGAAATGTTTTTGAAACACAGCCACGCATTCCTATAACATTGGCTGTAATGGCAGCCTTTGGAAATGATACCAAAGAACTCTATTGGGTCAGAGGTTTCCCTAATCTAACAGATGGCTTGTTAATCAAAGCAGCCCAGCAGAGGGGTATTTAATCTTGACTGGTAACTTCAGCCTATTTAAAGGGCTGAGGATTTAGATCATTTCCTTATTTGCCCTTTCAGGGGTTTCTGAGCAGGCACAGGGGATGGGTGGGGAAGAGTCAGGACCAGTGTGATAGGCTGATGTGTGAATTGTCTGTTACAGATTTTTATCACCTGTCGGTTAAAGGTGCCTGAGACGGGAGGATTACCAAATCCGGTCGACAAAGCGTGTTTTTTCCAGAAACCAGCCAACGTGTGAGTGTGTCTCCCCTGACCCCACAACTCCCCTCTATCTCACATCCCCACAGGTGACCAATGGTGAGTGAGAAATGTCTCCATTTTGCAGGTGGACTTCGGTTGAGGGATCCAATGGAATTTGTTCCTGCTGTAACCATGGAAACTGCAGAGGGGGGAGAAGATGGCGGAGAGCGGCCGGTGGGTATTTCTGGAGGGAGAGGCTGTTTTTTGCATCCATGTAGAATATTGGAGGCCCAGGCCAATGCTGTGGTGGGTGCATTGAGGGGAACTCCCTCTGCCTCTGTTGACCAAAGTCTCTGTGGCCTGTTCTGTATCTCTCTGGTTTCTGTGTTTGACTGTACATCTTCCACATTTTATTTCCATGGTTAATGGTCCCATATCAATTCTTGCTGCTTAGTGTCTCCATCTCCAAGTGAGCAGGTGAGGGCAGAAGGAGAGATTCAGATTGGACCCTTGGAAATCCTGGCAGCTGATGCTGGAAGGCTGACTCCCAGCGCACAAACCCAGGGCTGGAATGGACAGGAACGTCCTGAGCAGGGTGAGGAAGCTGCCTCTCCTAGGTAACTCTCTAATCTTCCTGCCTCAGGAGGACTAACTGGATCTCTCTCTGTTTCCTTTCTCAGATGGTGTGGATCTGAGGACGGTGCTGATCCTGATGGGGGTGGTGGGGGCTGTGGCACTGCTGTTGTCTGGGTTATTGGTGGGAGGGGCTGTAATTTGTGGGGCGTTCACCATTTTCAACCTGTACAACAGACTGACCAGACCCTCCATTTAGCCCCAGATTGGGGGACCCCAAGTTTGCTGGGGGGGGGGGTTGCTGATTAATGAGATTTCCTGCCAGATCCATTAGAATAGATTGAAGATGGATCATCACTGCTTTCTCCATGGTCTGATCTGGTTTGCAGTGAGTTTTATTAGTCATGCCAATGCTGTCTTAACATTAAACGGAATATTAACCAAAAACTCTGATCTTTCTCTCTTTGTGGGGGGTGGAAACCAAGAAACTGAGACTAAATCAAATCCAACAGATGTGGTCTACAGCTCTTGTCTTGAGTTTCTGCTTCTGCACACTGACTCTTAAACCATACTGTGTGTGTGTACCATCAGATTCGTGGTGGGAGATATAGAGGGATGTTGGAGGTAGGTTCTTTACTCAGTGGTTGGGTTGTGGAATGCACTGCCTGCTGTGATAGTGGAGTCAGACACTTGAACTTTCAAGTGGTTATTGGATAGGCACATGGAGCACTCCAGAATGATAGGGAATGGGATAGCTTGATCTTGGGTTTGGACATAGCT
>NW_027651007.1:0-10000 GCF_965287045.1 Carcharhinus amblyrhynchos
GGGATTCTGATTTCCCCCCCCACGGGGGAGAAGGGAGTGTCAGGAGGAGAGAGAGACCCCCAGGATTCTGATCCACCCCCCACGGGGAGAAGGGACGGCCGATCTATTTTCAGGACAGGGAGGGGGGAAACCTCCAGGTGGTGGTGTTCCCCGGATATCTGCTACCCCTCGCTCGCCCCCTCCCCCCAGACGGGAGATGTGGGGGGTTTCTGAAGGTAGAATCGCGTTTCAAAAACAAAAAGCACAAAAAAACGGCCTTGCAGAACCGTCCAGCTTCTGCGTACACCGTTCCCAGACACAGGGTTAAGGTGCTGGGGGAGCGGAGATGTCGGGGGGGGGGGGGTAAGTTTTTCACTCGGGGGGTGGCGAGTGAGGGGAATCGGCGGTGGTTGGAGGCGAACTCGCCGGGGTCTTTTTAAGAGACTTCTGGACGACTCCGTGGGATCTAATGGGATTGGGGGTCGTAGATCGGCCTGGCAGGTGGGGATATCATCGTGCGCAGCCTGTGGGCCGAAGGGCCTGTTTGTGCTGCGGTTTTTCTACGTTCTGTGCCTGTCGAAGGGGGGGGGGGCCTCGGCGATTCGCTGCGGACCGTCTCGTAGACACGGCTGCCGGTGTGGCGGAGGGAGTGAGTGTTGGTGGTTAGCGCCGTTAGTGACGGGGCCGTTTCGCCCCGGGTGGTGTCGAGCTTCTTGCACCCGTCCAGGCGAGCGGGGAAGAATTCCATCAGGAAACACCCCTGCAGGAGCTCCGCAGTGCCTCAGGCCCCCCCCCCCAAAACATCCCCGGCTGCTTCCTCAGTGACCTTCCGTCCGTCCGTCCGTCACGAGGTCATGAAGTGGGGGGGGTGTCCGCTGATGATTGCGCAGTGTTCGGCACCGTTTCACCGCTCCTCGGATACCGAAACAGTCCCAGTTCGGACGCAGCGAGAGCTGGAGGGTATCCAGGGTCAGGCTGTCAAGTGGCAAATAACATTCTTGTCCCCTGACATTCGATGGTGTAACCATCACTGAATCTCCCACTGTCAACATCCTGGGGGGGTGGGGGGTGGGGGGGAGGTTATCATTGACCAGAAACTGAGCTGGGACCCAGCCAGATAAATACCGTGGCTTCCCCCAGAGCAGGTCAGAGGCTGGGAACCCTGCGGAGAGTAACTCACCTCCTGACGTCCCCCCCCCCCCCCACAGAGCCTGTCCCACCATCTGCAAGGACACAAGTCAGGAGTGCGATGGAATACTCCCCACTGGTGAACCTCAGTCTGTAGGGAGGACACAGTCACAGTGTGTGCGACTGTATCAGCCTGTAGGGGGGGGGATACGGTCACAGTGTGGGCGACTGTCTCTCAGCCTGTAGAGGGGACACAGTCACAGCGTGAGCCACTGTCTCTCAGCCTGTAGGGGGGACACAGACACAGTGTGGGCGACTGTCTCTCAGCCTGTAGGGGGGACACAGTCACAGTGTGAGCCACTGTCTCTCAGCCTGGAGGGAGGATACAGTCACAGTGTGAGTGACTGTCTCTCAGCCTGTAGAGGGGACACAGTCACAGCGTGAGCCACTGTCTCTCAGCCTATAGCAAGGATTCAGTCACCGTGTGAGTATCTCTCAGACTATTAGGGTGGATTCAGTCACATTGTGAGCCACTGTCTCTCAGCCTGGAGGGAGGATACAGTCACAGTGTGAGTGACTGTCTCTCAGCCTGTAGAGGGGACACAGTCACAGCGTGAGCCACTGTCTCTTAGCCTATAGCAAGGATTCAGTCACAGTGTGAGTATCTCTCAGACTATTAGGGTGGATTCAGTCACATTGTGAGTGACTGTCTCTCAGCCTGTAGCGAGGATACAGTTACAGTGTGAGGGACTGTCTCTGAGCCTGTAGGGGGACACAGTCGCAGTGTGAGCGACCCTCTCTCAGCCTGTAGGGAGGGTACAGTCACAGTGTGAGTGACTGTCTCAGCCTGTAGGGAGATACAGTCACGGTGTGGGCGACTGTCTGTCAGCCTGTAGGGAGGATACAGTCACAGTGTGAGCAACTGTCTCTCTGCCTGTAGCGAGGATACAGTCACAGTGTGAGCGATTGTCTCTTAGCCTGTAGGGAGGATACAGTCACAGTGTGAGGATACAGTCACAGTGAGCGACTGTCTCTGACATTTTCCCCTCCTGTGTCTCTCTCTCTCTCACAGGAACCTGAGCCCAAAGGCTCCGCCAAGAAGAAAGCGAAAACCGGTGGCGGCAAGTTCAAAAAGGGGAAATGAGTCGGGACGAGGTGCGGCGGGGTTTTGGTGGGGGGGTGTTGGCTCTTGTTTTGGGGAATGGCCCAGGATTTAGATTCAACCCCACCCATGTCCCAGCGAGGGACGGCTGAAGAACCTCGCCGTCACTGAGAGCCACAGGCGAGATACAGACAAACTCACGCCTCAGGGGAATGGACCGGAAGAGAGTCGAGAGCTTTTCGCACCCCCCTCTCCCTCCCCCATCCTCTGAGAACCAGCCCTCTCCTGCGGGCGTGATCTACCCCCCCCGATCTCTAACCCCCCCTCCCCTCCCCAGTAACGATAAGCCACGTGTCGATTACAGACACAGCACATTAACATTGCAATGTTCCCGTGGGGTTGGGAGCTATATTTTTTTTCATAGTTTTTTTAGAGTTGTACATTGCTGTTTCAAATAAAGATTCCTCCTGGGAGAACTTCCGATTCTCTTTCTGCCCAAAAGCTGGAGAATCGCACTGAGCAAATCGCAAAGCCCCTGCCTCCCCCCAGCTGCCCCGGGGCACACATTTCACCCTCACGCTTATCCATCAGACACAGGAGCAGAACGAGGCCACTCGGCCCATCGATTCTGCTCCCCCATTCAATCACGGCTGATATTTTTCCCCACCCCCCCATTCCCCTGCCTTCCCCCCCTCCCTGATCCCCTTATTAATCAGGAACCGATCTATCTCAGTCTTAAAGACACTCAGGGACCCGGCCTCCTCTGGGGCAAACACCTCCACAGGTTCCCCTCTGAAGAAATCCCTCCCCGTCTCTGATCGCCTGAGGTTGTGCCCTCTCGGGTTGGAGTTTCTCCCTCTCCACCTCCCACTCTATCCAGGGCCTCCCTGTAAGTTTCAATAAGATCCCCCCACCCCCCCAACCCCCCTCATCCTCCTAAACTCCCAACGAGTCCAGACCCCCGAGACCTCAACCCGATCCTCAAGCTCTTCATTCCAGGAATCGTTCTCGCGAACCTCCCTCTGGACCCTTTCCGAGGTCCTTCCTCGGATACGGGGGGACCCAGAACTGCTCACAAATGGGGGGGGGTCCGACCCAGAGCCTTATCCGCCTCAGAAGTCCATCCCTGCTCTTGTATTCTCTCCATGTGAACACGAACATTTACATTTCCCTTCCTCACTGACCCTCCACGTTCAGGGAATCTTGAACATTCCCAAATCCCTTTGCGTTTCTGATTTTCCGAAGCGTTTTTCCCCCACTTAGAAAATAGCCTATCGCTCCATTCCCTCCTTCCAAAGGCCCTAACCTCACACTTTCCCTCCTTGTATTCCGTCTGCCCCTTCTTTGCCCCTCTCCGAACCTGTCCCAAGTCCTCCTGCCTCCCCACTCCTGTCCCTCTGCATATCTTTGTATCTTCTGCAAACTCAGTAACAGTGCTTTCAGTTCCTTCTTCCAAATTGTGGTCCCAGCAAACCCTCACACTGATCCAACCCAACTTTAGGTCAGTTCCTCACACACACATCTCAAGGGGAGGGTCAGTGCTGAAGGAGCGCCGCACTGTGGGGAGGTCAGTGCTGAGGGAGCGCCGCACTGTGTGGGGAGGGTCAGTGCTGAGGGAGCACCGCACTGTGGGGAGGGTCAGTGCTGAGGGGAGCGCCGCACTGTGTGGGGAGGGTCAGTGCTGAAGGAGCGCCGCACTGTGGGGAGGGTCAGTGCTGAGGGAGCGCCGCACTGTGTGGGGAGGGTCAGTGCTGAAGGAGCGCCGCACTGTGGGGAGGGTCAGTGCTGAGGGAGCGCCGCACTGTGTGGGGAGGGTCAGTGCTGAGGGAGCACCGCACTGGTGTGTGGGGAGGGTCAGTGCTGAGGGAGCGCCGCACTGTGTGTGGGGGAGGTCAGTGCTGAGGGAGCGCCGCACTGTGTGTGGGGAGGGTCAGTGCTGAGGGAGCGCTGCACTGTGTGTGGGAGGGTCAGTGCTGAGGGAGCGCCGCACTGTGTGGGGGGAGGGTCAGTGCTGAGGGAGCGCCGCACTGTGTGGGGAGGGTCGGTGCTGAGGGAGCGCCGCACTGTGTGTGGGGAGGGTCAGTGCTGAGGGAGCGCCGCACTGTGTGGGGAGGGTCAGTGCTGAGGGAGCGCCGCACTGTGTGGGGAGGGTCAGTGCTGAGGGAGCCCCGCACTGTGTGTGGGGAGGGTCGGTGCTGAGGGAGCGCCGGACTGTGTGGAGGTTTTTTTTTCGGGATGAGTCTAAATGATTCCGTGTCACTATTTTCAAGGTGAGTTGTAGATTTCTACATCACATCCTGACTGGTATTATTCCACAAGTGATACTCATTGGAAACGCCGACCTCATGATCGCTTTCCTGTGGGATCTTGCTGTGTTGGACATGGTGAAAGTCTCTTTCAATGGGGTTCATTGGTTTGGGGTATGGCCACAGCAGGTCAACAGGCGAAACGATGACGAGACAGAGAACAGGAATGAGATAGAGAATCTGGGGAACTGGCAACAATAATCTCTCCCTCAACTTAAACCCTCTAGTTTTAGACTCCCCTACCTTTGGGGGAAAAGATATTGACTATCTCGCTGATCTGTGCCCCTCATTATTTTATAGACCTCTATAAGATCACCCCTCTACGCTCCAGAGAAAAAAGTCCCAGTCTGTCCCAGCCTCTCCTTATAACTCAATCCATCAAGTCCCGGTAGCATCGTAGTAAATCTTTCCTGCACTCTTTCTAGTTTAATAATATCCTTTCTATAATAGGGTGACCAGAACTGTACACAGTATTCCAAGTGTGGCCTTACCAATGTCTTGTACAACTTCAACAAGACGTCCCCAACTCCTGTATCAATGTTCTGACCGATGATCCATAACCTGTGACCCCCGTTCATCCCCAAGTTCGATATCCAGTTGCCTCTTGGATACAAAGCAAAAGAACAAACTACGAGACCCAACCCTAAGTGTCTCTTGACTGAATCTAATCCATACCCCTCTCATCTCACCTGGTTTGCTTTTTAAACTGCATGCCCCAGGCAAGTTACTTCGCCAAATGGCTTTTAAAGTCGATTGCGTTCAGAGTGGGTTCAATTTAAACATTCCCAGGACAGGTACAGCACGGGGTTAGATACAGAGTAAAGCTCCCTCTACACTGTCCCCCATCAAACACTCCCAGGACAGGACAGCATGGGGTTAGATACAGAGTAAAAGCTCCCTCTACACTGTCCCCCATCAAACACTCCCAGGACAGGTACAGCACGGGGTTAGATACAGAGTAAAGCTCCCTCTACACTGTCCCCCATCAAACACTCCCAGGACAGGGACAGCACGGGGTTAGATACAGAGTAAAGCTCCCTCTACACTGTCCCCCATCAAACACTCCCAGGACAGGTACAGCACGGGGTTAGATACAGAGTAAAGCTCCCTCTACACTGTCCCCCCCATCAAACACTCCCAGGACAGGTACAGCACGGGGTTAGATACAGAGTAAAGCTCCCTCTACCACTGTCCCCCCATCAAACATCCCAGGACAGGTACAGCAACAGTGGATATGGAAGGGGTGGGACACAGCGATACGGGGGAGGACTATGACAAGAGAGAAGGGGATACGTAGGGGGTGGGATACGGAGAGGGTGCGACAGTGACACGTGGATACGGAGGGGCCACTAAGGGGCAATTTAGCATGGCCAATCCACCCTAACCTACACATCTTTGGACACTAAGGACAATTTAGCACGGCCAATCCACCCTAACCTACACATCTTTGGACACTAAGGGACAATTTAGCACGGCCAATCCATCTGACCAGCACGTCTTGCAGACTGTGGGAGGAAACCGGAGCACCTGGAGGAAACCCACGCAGACACGGGGAGAATGTGCAGACCCACAGTGACTCGAGCCGGGAATCGAACCCGGGTCCTGGCACTGGAGACAGCAGCGCTAACCCACTGTGCGCTGGGAATCGAACCCGGGTCCCTGGCGCTGTGAGACAGCAGCGCTAACCCACTGTGCGCTGAGCCGGGAATCGAACCCGGGTCCCTGGCGCTGTGAGGCAGCAGCGCTAACCCACTGTGCGCTGAGCCGGGAATCGAACCCGGGTCCCTGGCGCCGTGAGGCAGCAGCGCTAACCCACTGTGCGCTGAGCCGGGAATCGAACCCGGGTCCCTGGCGCTGTGAGGCAGCAGCGCTAACCCACTGTGCGCTGAGCCGGGGAATCGAACCCGGGTCCCTGGCGCCGTGAGGCAGCAGCGCTAACCCACTGTGCGCTGAGCCGGGAATCGAACCCGGGTCCCTGGCGCTGTGAGGCAGCAGCGCTAACCCACTGTGCCAGCTTGCCGCCCTGTAGATGTAGATTGGCTGTTCCCCCTGGCTGGTGAGACAGGAACTGGAGAGGGAGGGGGTGGGGGGGGGGACACAGTGCATCGCGGTGATGGGGAGTGGACTCTTGTGGACGGGGGTGCCGATCGAGCGGGGCTGCTTTGTCCTGGATGGCTCGGAGGTTCCCGATGCTGTTGGACCTGCACTCGCCTCCTCTCCCCCTCCACACCCCTCCCGCCTCCCACCCCCCGCCCCCCCCCACCTCCCTGAGCCCTGTGCCCAGCTCCACCAGGGGTCAGCAGACGCTATCTCCGGAGTGCCGGTGATGCTGGGAAGAGGCCAGCAGGGGGCAGGAGAATCCCAGCCTCTCAGAGGTGGTTTGGGATCACCGAGGGAGGGAGTGACGTCGACTGGCTGGGACGTCGGAGGAACTTCCTAACCCGAGGAAGTGGGAATGAGGAACCGTTAACCAAATTTCAACCTTTCTTTTGATTTGATTCATTATTGTCACACGTGCTGGGAGACAGTGAAAAGTATTGTTTCTTGCGCGCTGTACAAAGCATACCGTTCATAGAGAAGGAAAGGAGAGGGTGCAGATGTAGTGTTACAGTCACAGCGAGGGTGTAGAGAAAGATCAACTTAATATTTGATTTATTATTGTCACGTGCATTGGGATACAGTGAAAAGTATTGTTTGACTATCACTGTTTAACCCACTGTGTGCTGAGCCGGGAATCGAACCCGGGTCCCTGGCGCTGTGAGGCAGCAGCGCTAACCCACTGTGCGCTGGGAATCGAACCCGGGTCCCTGGCGCTGTGAGGCAGCAGCGCTAACCCACTGTGCGCTGAGCCGGGAATCGAACCCGGGTCCCTGGCGCTGTGAGGCAGCAGCGCTAACCCACTGTGTGCTGAGCCGGGAATCGAACCCGGTCCCTGGCGCTGTGAGGCAGCAGCGCTAACCCACTGTGCGCTGGGAATCGAACCCGGGTCCCTGGCGCTGTGAGGCAGCAGCGCTAACCCACTGTGCGCTGGGAATCGAACCCGGGTCCTGGCGCTGTGAGGCAGCAGCGCTAACCCACTGTGCGCTGGGAATCGAACCCGGGTCCCTGGCGCTGTGAGGCAGCAGCGCTAACCCACTGTGCCACCGTGCCAGTTTTCTTCACACAGAGGGTGGTGAGTGTCTGCAATGTGGGCCAAAGGTGAGCAACTGGGACTCGCTTCATTTACAAGGACACGAGGGACAGAGGAGGGGGAGGGACGGAGGAGGGGAAGGGCGGAGGACAAGAGGGACAGAGGAGGGGTGGGATAGAGGGGGGGAGGGAGGGATGAGGGAAGGGAGGGATGGAGGAGGGGGGACAGAGGAGTGGAGGGGAAGTGAAGGGAGTGACGGAGGAGGGGAGGGACAGAGAGAGAAAGGGAGGGATGGACGAGTTGGGCCGAGGGGCCTGGTTCCGTTGTGTTAAACCTCGATGTGTGAGTCCAGAACCACAGCAACGTGGGGGCTCTCCAACTACCCTCCACGGGGCAACTCGGGGTGGGTAATAAATACTGACCCTGCCAGACACATCCTGAGAACCAGGAAGGAATCAGAAAATAGCGACAGGGACCTGAAGAGGCCGAGGAAACCTGGTGATGGGGAAGTAAGAACATAAGAAATAGGAGCAGGAGTAGGCCATCTAGCCCTTCGAGCCTGCCCCGCCATTCAATAAGATCATGGCTGATCTGTCGCCTGCTCAGTTCCACTTTCCCGCCCTCTCCCCATAACCCTTAATCCCCTCTCCTATCAAAAACCCATCAACCCGCTTCTTAAAAATATTTAGCGAGGCAGCCTCCACCACTTCAACAGGCAGAGAATTCCAGAGATTCACCACCCTTTGAGTGAAGAAGTTCCTCCTCAACTCCGTTCTAAACCGCCCCCCCCTTTATCTTGAGGCTGTGCCCCCTAGTCCTACTGTCCTTTCTGAGCGGGAAGAGTCTCTCCACCTCTATCCTATCCATCCCATTCATCATCTTATACGTCTCAATGAGATCTCCCCTCATTCTTCTAAACTCTAACGAGTACAAGCCTAGTTTATTCAGCCTCTCCTCATAGCTCAACCCCCTCAACTCCAGTATCAGCCTAGTAAACCTCCTCTGCACTCCCTCCAAGGCCAAAATATCTTTGCGCAGGTGCGGCGCCCAAAACTGCACACAGTACTCCAGCTGCGGCCTCACCAATGCCCTATACAGCCGCAGCAAGACCTCCCTACTTTTATATTCAATCCCCCTCGCTATGAAGGCCAGCATCCCATTCGCCTTCCTGACCACCTGCTGCACCTGCAAGCTGGGTTTTGCGACTCATGCACAAGGACGCCCAGGTCCCTCTGCACCGTCGCCTGCTGCAGTTTTTCGCCCCGTAAGTAATAGTCCTTCCTACCATTCTTCCTACCAAAGTGGACCACCTCACACTTGCCAACATTAAATTCCATTTGCCATTTCCTGGCCCATTCGCCCAGCCTATCTAGATCCTTCTGCAGACTCTCCACACCCTCGCACAATTTGCCTTTCCCCCAATCTTGGTGTCATCAGCAAATTTCGACACCCTACACTCGGTTCCCTCCTCCAGATCATCTATATAAATGGTAAATAGCTGAGGCCCCAGCACCGACCCCTGGGGCACTCCACTAGTCACCATCCGCCAATCCGAATAGCACCCATTGACCCCCACTCTCTGCCTCCTATTTGACAACCAATCCTCTATCCACGCTAACACCCTACCCCCAACTCCATGTCCCTGACCTTCTGCAATAACCTCTTGTGAGGTACTTTGTCAAACGCCTTCTGAAAATCCAGAAAGACCACATCCACCGGCTCTCCTCTATCCACCGCCCTAGACACATCCTCATAGAACTCCAGTAAATTTGTCAGACGCGACTTCCCTTTAATGAAACCGTGCTGCGTCTGCTCTATCAAGCAATTCCCTTCAAGATGCCTCGCAATTTCCTCCTTAATGACAGATTCTAACATTTTACCTACCACAGACGTTAAAACTAACCGGCCTATAATTCCCCGCCTTTTGCCTGGCACCCTTCTTAAACAACGGCGTAACATTAGCCGTTTTCCAATCATCCGGCACTTCCCCGGAATCCAGCGACGTCTGGAAAATAACCACCAAGGCATCCACTATCACCTCCGCCATTTCTTTCAGAACCCTCGGATGCATTCCATCCGGTCCTGGGGACTTGTCCACAATCAGCCCCTCCAGTCTGTCGAGCACCGCCTCTCTAGTAACAGTAATGTCATTAAGACCCTCCAGTCCTACCACCTTTCCATCGTTAACACCCGGCAAATTATTCACGTCCTCCTCCGTGAAGATAGAAACAAAAAAGTTATTCAATACCTTAGCCATATCCCCATCCCCTACCACTAGGTCCCCTTTCTCATCCTCTAAAGGACCAACGTTCACCCTAGCCAGCCTCTTCCTTTTTTATATATTTATAAAAACTC
>NW_027651007.1:17500-27500 GCF_965287045.1 Carcharhinus amblyrhynchos
CTGGAATGAGGTCAGGAGCTGAGTGACCCTGGCGAAACTGGGCGTCTCTGAGCCGGTTATTCCTGAGTAACCACCACTCAATAGCACAGTCAAAGGACCCAACCATCCGGCGATCGAGACTAATGGTAATCATAGAATCCTGACAGTACAGGAAGAGGCATTCGGCATCGAGTCCACACCGACCACAATCCCACCCAGGCCCGACCCCCCCATATCCCTACATATTTTACCCACTAATCCTTCTCAGGGGCCATTTTTAGCACGGCCAACCAACCTCACCCTTTGGGAACCGGAGCACCCGGAGGAAACCCACGCAGGCACGAGGAGAATGTGCAAACTTGGCACAGACAAGCCAGGAACCGAACCCAGGCCTCTGTGAAGCAGCAGTGCTCACCGCCGTCAACATCCTGGGGGGGTTACCATTGGCCGCAAACTCAACTGGAGTCACCGCAGTCAGAGGTTGGGAACACAGGAGAGGGACTCACCTCCCGACTCCCCCCCCCAAGAGCCTGTCCGCCATCTACAAGGACACGAGGCAGGAGCGTGGTGGGATATTCCCCGCTCGCCTGGATGGGTGCGGCTCCCAATAACACTCGAGAAGCTCGGCACCATCCTGTTCGATTGGCACCCCATCCACAAACACTCACTCCCTCCCAGCACCCTCCAAACACACAACCACTTCCATCTGGAAGGACAGCAGATACACGGGGAACACCACCACCCCCCCCCCCCCCCGCGAGTCCCCTCTGAGCCACTCACCGACTTGGAAATACATCCTTTCGCAGTCGCTGGGGCCAGAATCCTGGAACCGCCTCCCTAACAGCGCCGTGGGTGTACCTACAACCGTGATGGCAGCTCACCCACCACCTTCTCAAGGGGCAACTCGAGACGGGCAATAGATGCTGGGCCCAGCCAGCCCCGCCCGTGGCCCACCACCTATTTCCAAAAAATAGGTGGTATTCCTCCCGACGTACCCGTTGCCGGCTCGATGCCAGCGTCGGAACGAAACTGGAAGAGCCTGGCCTACGGAACGGCACATTCTGGACCACAAGTCTACAGGACGATTGTCATCGAATCATAGAATCCCCTACAGTGCAGACAGAGGCCATTCGGCCCATCGAGTCTGCACCCATCATGACCCAAGCCCCATCCCTACTTATTTAGCCTGCTAACCCTCCTGACACTAAGGGGCAATTTAGCATCACCCTAACCTACACATCTTTGGACACTAAGGGGCAATTTAGCATGGCCAATCCACCCTAACCTACACTCTTTGGACACTAAGGGGCAATTTAGCACGGCCAATCCACCCTAACCTACACATCTTTGGACACTAAGGGACAATTTAGCATGGCCAATCCACCCTAACCTACACATCTTTGGACACTAAGGGGCAATTTAGCACGGCCAATCCACCCTAACCTACACATCTTTGGACACTAAGGGGCAATTTAGCACGGCCAATCCACCCTAACCTACACATCTTTGGACACTAAGGGACAATTTAGCATGGCCAATCCACCCTAACCTACACATCTTTGGACACTAAGGGACAATTTAGCATGGCCAATCCACCCTAACCTACACATCTTTGGACACTAAGGGGCAATTTAGCACGGCCAATCCACCCTAACCTACACATCTTTGGACACTAAGGGACAATTTAGCACGGCCAATCCACCCTAACCTACACATCTTTGGACACTAAGGGGCAATTTAGCACGGCCAATCCACCCTAACCTACACATCTTTGGACACTAAGGGGCAATTTAGCACGGCCAATCCACCCTAACCTGCACATCTTTGGACACTAAGGGGCAATTTAGCACGGCCAATCCACCCTAACCTACACATCTTTGGACACTAAGGGACAATTTAGCACGGCCAATCCACCCTAACCTACACATCTTTGGACACTAAGGGACAATTTAGCACGGCCAATCCACCCTAACCTACACATCTTTGGACACTAAGGGACAATTTAGCACGGCCAATCCACCCTAACCTGCACATCTTTGGACACTAAGGGACAATTTAGCACGGCCAATCCACCCTAACCTACACATCTTTGGACACTAAGGGACAATTTAGCATGGCCAATCCACCCTAACCTACACATCTTTGGACACTAAGGGACAATTTAGCCTGGCCAATCCACCCTAACCTACACATCTTTGGACACTAAGGGGCAATTTAGCATGGCCAATCCACCCTAACCTGCACATCTTTGGACACTAAGGACAATTTAGCATGGCCAATCCACCCTAACCTACACATCTTTGGACTGTGGGAGGAAACCAGAGCACCCGGAGGAAACCCAACGCAGACACCCAGCTGGATTCCGGAGAAGGCGTACGGTGTGTTCGCTTTTATTGGGAGAGGGATTGAGTTTGGAGCCGTGAGGTCACGTTACAAAACTCTGGTGTGGCCGCACTTGGAGTATTGCGTACAGTTCTGGGTTTCCGCATTATAAGAAAGATGTGGAGGTGTTGCAAAGGGGCGCAGAGGAGGTTTACCAGGATGTCGCCTGGTGTGGTGGGAAGGTCTTACGAGGAGAGGCTGAGGGACTCAAGGTTATTTTCATTGGAGAGAAGAAGGGGACCTAACTGAGGCGGACAAGATGATCAGAGTGAGAGCCTTGTCCCTCGGACGGTGACGGCTAACACGACGGGACGTAGCCTTAAATTGAGGGGGGGAGAGATAGAGGACGGACGTCAGAGGTAGGGTCTTGACTCAGGGGGTAGTAAGGGCGTGGAATGCCTGCCTGCAGCAGTTGTGGACTCGCCAACTTTAAGGGTGTTCAAATGGTCAGTGGATAGGCATATGGATAAGATTGGAATAGTTTAGGGCAGTGGGGGGAGGGCTGGGTGGGGGGGCCAGTTGGCAGAGGGCCTTTGCAGGAGCGCCAAGAGGAAGCAGCGAAAATCCGGGAAGGAAGTGGTTGTGGGGGAGAGAGTGTGGGAATGGATGATGGAGCTGATTAACCGTGGTTTTGGGGGGTGGGGGGGGGGCTGGTGTCGGAGGAGGGGGGAAGGCTGGCTGCCAGTGACGAGCCCTTGGCCTAACCACAGCAAAAACACAGCTCTTGAAAACACCACGCAATCTTCCAAAGATAGCCGTGCGGCTCCCAGTCAATGCAGGGAAAAGCCGAGTTCCGTCGCTGACAATCCTTCGTCAAACAAAACAGATGAGGCAATCCCACATTCAGGGAGTGAGTCACAGGGATTTGGAAATCGGGAGTGGGGGTGGGGTGGGGGAAGGAGGAGAGATACTGGGAAACAGCAGGGCGGGGAGGACTCGGGGGGGGGGGGTGGGAGCTGCAGAAACAGGTCACTGTCTGTGTGGAGTGTGCACATTCTCCCCGTGTCTGCGTGGGTTTCCTCCGGGGGCTCCGGTTTCCTCCCGATGCGCGGGTTGGGTGGGTCGGGCAGGCGAGGAGAGAGTGGGCAATGATCCTGATGTTTTTTTTCTCCTTTAACCCACAGGTTATAAGTCAGTCCGCCTTGTTGTCCAACGAGGGGCGTACACGCGATGGGTCGTACTGGGGCTAGTCTTGGGTGTTCGAGATTGGCCTCGTGCTTCACCTCGTTAACGTACACTCAAACTGGACCCGATACTGGGCAAGACGACAGCTCAGTGACTATCACTGATGGCTGTGCAGACACATGGATTTGGGGCCGGTGTCTGTGTGGGAGTTTGCGCATTCTCCCCGTGTCTGCGTGGGTTTTTCTCCGGGTGCTCCGGTTTCCCCCCGGATGTGCTCTTAGGCTGATCGGTGTAACAAATTGTCCCTAAATTAGTCTCCCCTCAATGTGGATGGCCAAAAACATAGATAAGGGTCATGGGTGGAGGTTGGGAGGGGGGGGGGAGCTGGTAATGTTAAGATGGCGGCGTGGGCTTGTCAGGCCAAAGGGTCTGAATCCCGGGCCGTGTTCTCCTTGTTCACGTGGGCAATGGAATTACGAGGCGGAAAAGTGTGACATGACGCACTTCGGAAGGAGTCACAGAGGTTTACAGCAGGGAAACAGGCCATTCGGCCCAACCTGTCCATGTTGCCCCTTTTTTTAACCCCCTAATCTAATCCCAATTGCCCACATTTGCCCCCCATATCCCTCTATCCCCATCGTACCCATGTAACTGTCTAAACGCTTCTCAAAAGACAAAATTGTCCCCACCTCTACTACTGCCTCTCGTTCCAGACACTCACCACCCTCTGGGTGAAAAAATTGCCCCTCTGGACCCTCTCCCCTTAAACCCTCTAGTTTTAGACTCCCCTACCTTTGGGGGAAAAGATATTGACTATCTCGCTGATCTGTGCCCCTCATTATTTTATAGACCTCTATAAGATCACCCCTCTACGCTCCAGAGAAAAAACTCCCAGTCTATCCCAGCCTCTCCTTATAACTCAATCCATCAAGTCCCGGGAGCATCCTAGTAAATCTTTTCCGCACTCTTTCTAGTTTAATAATATCCTTTCTATAATAGGGTGACCAGAACTGGACACAGTATTCCAAGTGTGGCCTTACCAATGTCTTGTACAACTTCAACAAGACGTCCCAACTCCTGTATTCAATGTTCTGACCGATGAAACCAAGCATGCCGAATGCCTTCTTCACCACTCTGTCCCCCTGGGACTCCACTTTCAAGGAGCTATGAACCTGTTACCCCGAGATCTCTCTGTTCTGTAACTCTCCCCGACCATTAACTGAGTAAGTCCTGCCCCTGGTTCCATCGACCAAAATGCATCACCTCGCATTTATCTGAATTAAACTGTATCCGCCGCTCACCAGCCCACTGGCCCAACTGATCAAGATCCGATTGCAATCGGAGATAACTTTCTTCACTGTCTACTGTGCCACAAGGAGGGAATGGAGACACAGACGATTTTCTAAGTGGGGGGGAAAACGCTTCGGAAAATCAGAAACGCAAAGGGATTTGGGAATGTTCAAGATTCCCTGAACGTGGAGGGTCAGTGAGGAAGGGAAATGTAAATGTTCGTGTTCACGTGGAGAGAATACAAGAGCAGGGATGGACTTCTGAGGCTGGATAAGGCTCTGGGTCGGACCCCCCCCCCCCATTTGTGAGCAGTTTTGTGTCCCCCCCGTATCTGAGGAAGGCCCTCGGAAAGGGTCCAGAGGGAGGTTCGCAAGAACGATTCCTGGAATGATGAGATTGAGGATCGGGTTGAGGACTCGGGGGGTCTGTCCTCGTTGGAAGTTTAGGAGGATGAGGGGGGTTTGGAGGGGGGGGTGGATCTTATTGAAACTTACAGGGAGGCCCTGGATAGAGTGGGAGGTGGAGAGGGAAAAACTCCAACCCGAGAGGGCACAACCTCAGGCGATCAGAGACGGGGAGGGATTTCTTCAGAGGGGAACCTGTGGAGGTGTTTGCCACAGAGGAGGCCGGGTCCCTGGGTGTCTTTAAGACTGAGATAGATCAGTTCCTGATTAATAAGGGGATCGGGGAGGGAAAAGGCAGGAGAATGGGGGATGGGGAAAAATATCAGCCGTGATTGAATGGGGGGGGGGGCAGAATCGATGGGCCGAGTGGCCTCGTTCTGCTCCTTATGGTCTAACGGACAAAAATATTCTTCACAAAGCAACTCTGAACCACGGGAGAGATACGCACGCCTGTGCGCACGGTGAGAGAGATACCAGGCATGGCATTACCAGCCTGGCGAGTTTGGTTTGGCGTCAAACACAATGTCCCCGCACCGTTTTGCCAAGGGGATTGAGCTGGAACTCGGAGGCATCGGCCAGCCGGTGAGCAGTCACTGCGATCCGCGCCGTTCTCGGCGATCTCACGGACATTCCTGACGTCCCAGCAGACACGGAGAACTTGCACCAATGCCAGCCCGGAGGGGGACAAAGAGAGGGAGGGAGGGGCGAGAGGGAGGAAAAGCGGGTGACATTGAAGCCCCTGGGTGATCAGGGGGCAGGGCCAGACAGCGCCCATTGGGCAGTGCCCAATAGATTACAGCACTGCCCACCTGACACCCTGGCACTGCCCACCAGACACAGTGGCACTGCAGGGTAAACACCCATCAGTACGCGCTGTAATAGGGATACAGACCGCAGTGTAAACACCCGTCAGTACGCACTGTAATAGGGATACAGACCGCAGTGTAAACACCCGTCAGTACGCACTGTAATAGGGATACAGACCGCAGTGTAAACACTCATCAGTACACACTGTAATAGGGTTACAGACTGCAGTGTAAACACCCGTCAGTATGCACTGTAATAGGGTTACAGACCGCAGCGTAAACACCCGTCAGTACGGGACCGTAATAGGGATACAGACCGCAGTGTAAACACCCGTCAGTACGCACTGTAATAGGGTTACAGACCGCAGTGTAAACACCCGTCAGTACGGACCGTAATAGGGATACAGACCGCAGTGTAAACACCCGTCAGTACGCACTGTAATAGGGTTACAGACCGCAGTGTAAACACCCATCAGTACACACTGTAATAGGGATACAGACCGCAGTGTAAACACCCGTCAGTACGCACTGTAATAGGGTTACAGACCGCAGTGTAAACACCCGTCAGTATGCACTGTAATCAGTTTACAGACTGCAGTGTAAACACATGTCAGTACGGACTGTAATCGGGTTACAGTCCCCAGTTGGTTAATTTTTGGATGGGATTTTGATGCTTTCTGTGTTTTTTCTGAGTGTTTTATCCCTTCCCCATGTGCTGGTGTGTCACTCTGTGACTCCGGGCCAACGCATTTCCATTACACACTGCATTTACTGGAGATTTTCCAGCGCTCTGTCTCTGTGACGATGCGGGGGGGTCTTCTGCACCCCGTGTGTTTGGCTGTAATCCCAGACCATTGGAGAGAGAGAGACAGAGAGAGAGAGAGACAGAGAGAGAGAGAGAGAGACAGAGAGAGAGAGAGAGACAGAGAGAGAGAGAGAGAGAGACAGAGAGACACAGAGACAGAGAGAGAGAGAGAGAGACAGAGAGACACAGAGACAGAGAGAGAGACAGAGAGAGAGAGACAGAGAGAGAGACAGAGAGACACAGAGACAGAGAGAGAGAGACAGAGAGAGAGACAGAGAGAGAGAGACAGAGAGACACAGAGACAGAGAGAGACACAGAGACAGAGAGACACAGAGACAGAGAGAGAGAGACAGAGAGAGAGAGACAGAGAGAGAGAGAGAGAGAGACACAGAGAGAGAGAGAGACAGAGAGAGAGAGACAGAGAGAGAGAGACAGAGAGAGAGAGAGACACAGAGAGAGAGAGAGACAGAGAGAGAGAGACACAGAGACAGGACAGAGAGAAACGCAAAGAGAGAGAACAAGACAGAGAGAGAGAAAGGAAGAGAGAAAGTGAGAGAGAGAGAGAGGAATGTCCCCATCGATTCCATCTCCAGCTAACTGAGCTGCCAGAGAGTTTGACCTCCCAGGGGTAGGGTTGGCATCCTGCCCACACATTCTGTTGGACAATCCCGTGTGCGGCAGCTCCTCATTCTGTTCACATCTGGATGAGGCAGTATCTGTGTCAAAGATTTGGAGCAATTCCCCTGGGCAGGAATTTGGCAGAGATTCCTGATAACTGTCAGCCTGACATCACGTGTGTGTGTGTGTTTGTGTGTGTGTGTGTCCTGGTATGTTTGTGTGTGTGTGTGTGCGTGTCCTGGTATGTTTGTGTGTGTGCGTGTCCTGGTATGTTTGTGTGTGTGTGTGTCCTGGTATGTTTGTGTGTGTGTGTGTCCTGGTATGTTTGTGTGTGTGCGTGTCCTGGTATGTTTGTGTGTGTGTGTGTGTGTGTCCTGGTATGTTTGTGTGTGTGCGTGTCCTGGTATGTTTGTGTGTGTGTGTGTCCTGGTATGTTTGTGTGTGTGCGTGTCCTGGTATGTTTGTGTGTGTGTGTGTCCTGGTATGTTTGTGTGTGTGCGTGTCCTGGTATGTTTGTGTGTGTGTGTGTGTGTGTCCTGGTATGTTTGTGTGTGTGTGTGCGTGTCCTGGTATGTTTGTGTGTGTGTGTGTGCGTGTCCTGGTATGTTTGTGTGTGTGTGTGTGTGTGTCCTGGTATGTTTGTGTGTGTGCGTGTCCTGGTATGTTTGTGTGTGTGTGTGTCCTGGTATGTTTGTGTGTGTGTGTGTCCTGGTATGTTTGTGTGTGTGCGTGTCCTGGTATGTTTGTGTGTGTGCGTGTCCTGGTATGTTTGTGTGTGTGTGTGTGTGTGTCCTGGTATGTTTGTGTGTGTGCGTGTCCTGGTATGTTTGTGTGTGTGTGTGTGTGTGTCCTGGTATGTTTGTGTGTGTGTGTGTCCTGGTATGTTTGTGTGTGTGCGTGTCCTGGTATGTTTGTGTGTGTGCGTGTCCTGGTATGTTTGTGTGTGTGCGTGTCCTGGTATGTTTGTGTGTGTGTGTGTGTGTGTCCTGGTATGTTTGTGTGTGTGCGTGTCCTGGTATGTTTGTGTGTGTCCGTGTCCTGGTATGTTTGTGTGTGTGTGTGTGTGTGTCCTGGTATGTTTGTGTGTGTGTGTGTCCTGGTATGTTTGTGTGTGTGTGTGTGTGTGCGTGTCCTGGTATGTTTGTGTGTGTGTGTGTGTGCGTGTCCTGGTATGTTTGTGTGTGTGTGTGTCCTGGTATGTTTGTGTGTGTGCGTGTCCTGGTATGTTTGTGTGTGTGTGTGTGTCCTGGTATGTTTGTGTGTGTGTGTGCGCGTGTCAAGGTATGTTTGTGTGTGTGTGTCCTGGTATGCTTGTGTGTGTGTGTGCGTGTCCTGGTATGTTTGTGTGTGTGTGTGCGTGTCCTGGTATGTTTGTGTGTGTGTGTGCATGTCCTGGTATGTTTGTGTGTGTGTGTGTCCTGGTATGTTTGTATGTGTGTGTGTGTCCTGGTATGTTTGTGTGTGTGTGTGCGTGTCAAGGTATGTTTGTGTGTGTGTGTGCGCGTGTCAAGGTATGTTTGTGTGTGTGTGTCCTGTATGCTTGTGTGTGTGTGTGCGTGTCCTGGTATGTTTGTGTGTGTGTGTGTGTGTCCTGGTATGTTTGTGTGTGTGTGTGCGCGTGTCAAGGTATGTTTGTGTGTGTGTGTCCTGGTATGCTTGTGTGTGTGTGTGCGTGTCCTGGTATGTTTGTGTGTGTGTGTGCGTGTCCTGGTATGTTTGTGTGTGTGTGTGCGTGTCCTGGTATGTTTGTGTGTGTGTGCGTGTCCTGGTATGTTTGTGTGTGTGTGTGCGTGTCCTGGTATGTTTGTGTGTGTGCGTGTCCTGGTATGTTTGTGTGTGTGTGTGTCCTGGTATGTTTGTGTGTGTGTGTGCATGTCCTGGTATGTTTTGTGTGTGTGTGTGTCCTGGTATGTTTGTGTGTGTGCGTGTCCTGGTATGTTTGTGTGTGTGTGCGTGTGTCCTGGTATGTTTGTGTGTGTGTGTGCGTGTCCTGGTATGTTTGTGTGTGTGTGCATGTCCTGGTATGTTTGTGTGTGCGTGTGTCCTGGTATGTTTGTGTGTGTGTGTGCGTGTGTCCTGGTATGTTTGTGTGTGTGTGTGCGTGTCCTGGTATGTTTGTGTGTGTGTGTGCGTGTGTCCTGGTATGTTTGTGTGTGTGTGTGCGTGTGTCCTGGTATGTTTGTGTGTGTGTGTGCGTGTGTCCTGGTATGTTTGTGTGTGTGTGTGCGTGTCCTGGTATGTTTGTGTGTGTGTGTGCGTGTCCTGGTATGTTTGTGTGTGTGTGTGCGTGTCCTGGTATGTTTGTGTGTGTGCGTGTCCTGGTATGTTTGTGTGTGTGTGTGCGTGTGTCCTGGTATGTTTGTGTGTGTGTGCGTGTGTCCTGGTATGTTTGTGTGTGTGTGTGCGTGTGTCCTGGTATGTTTGTGTGTGTGTGTGCGTGTCCTGGTATGTTTGTGTGTGTGTGTGCGTGTCCTGGTATGTTTGTGTGTGTGTGTGCGTGTCCTGGTATGTTTGTGTGTGTGCGTGTCCTGGTATGTTTGTGTGTGTGTGTGTCCTGGTATGTTTGTGTGTGTGCGTGTCCTGGTATGTTT
>NW_027651008.1:0-5000 GCF_965287045.1 Carcharhinus amblyrhynchos
CAGAAGGAGACGGAGATGGAAGTGCGGGAGCTGGAGGGACGGATCCGGGAGCTGGAGGCCTTGGCAGAGAGGTGGCGGGGCCAGAGCTCCAAGCTACTGGGACGGTGCGAGGTGAGTTTGCGCCCCTCTCCCACCGCGGCGTCCCTTACGGGGAGGGGCAGGGCCTGGGCCCCGGGGAGGGCGGTGGACCCTGGGGTTCGGAGGGGCGCGGTTCTCTGAAGGTGGAATCACGGGCGGATGGGGCGGTGAGGAGGTCGCGATGGCCTTCATCCGTCCAGACGTTGGGAAGTTGTGTGCGGCGGTTGCGAGGTGAGGCATTTTGGGCCATGGAACCAGGGCAGGACTCACTCAGTTAGCGGTCGGGGAGAGAGTTCCAGAACAGAGAGAGATCTCGGGGGTAACAGGGTCACCGCTCCTTGAAAGTGGGGGGGTCCCAGGTGGACAGAGCGGTGAAGAAGGCAGTCGGCATGCTTGGTTTTCATCGGTCAGAACATTGGACACAGGAGTTGGGGACGTCTTGTTGAAGTTGGACGAGACATTGGTAAGGCCCACACTTGGAAATACTGTGTACAGTTCTGGGTCACCCTATTATAGAAAGGATATTATTAAACTAGGAAGAGCGCGGAAAAGATTTACTAGGATGCTCCCGGGGACTTTTGATGGATTGAGTTATAAGGAGAGGCTGGGATAGACTGGGACTTTTTTTCTCTGGAGCGTAGGAGGCTGAGGGGTGATCTTATAGAGGTCTATGAAATAATGAGGGGGGCACAGATCAGCGAGATAGTCAATATCTTTTCCCCCAAAGGTAGGGGAGTCTAAAACTAGAGGGCAGAGGTTTAAGGTGAGGGAGAGGGTCCAGAGGGGGCAATTTTTTTCACCCAGAGGGTGGTGAGTGTCTGGAACGAGCTGCCAAAGGCAGTAGTAGAGGCGGGGACAATTTTGTCTTTTAAGAAGCGTTTAGACAGTTACATGGGGACGATGGGTATAGAGGGGATATGGGGGCAAATGTGGGTATGTAGGGGCTGGGGGAGGTTACAGAGATAGGGAGGGGGTGTAGCGGGGGCTGGGGGAGGTTACAGAGATAGGGAGGGGGTGTAGGGGGGGCTGGAGGAGGTTACAGAGATAGGGAGGGGGGTGTAGGGGGGGCTGGAGGAGGTTACAGAGATAGGGAGGGGGTGTAGGGGGGAGCTGGAGGAGGTTACAGAGATAGGGAGGGGGTGTAGGGGGGGCTGGAGGAGGTTACAGAGATAGGGAGGGGGTGTAGGGGGGGGCTGGAGGAGGTTACAGAGATAGGGAGGGGGTGTAGGGCGGAGCTGGAGGAGGTTACAGAGATAGGGAGGGGGTGTAGGGGGGGCTGGAGGAGGTTACAGAGATAGGGAGGGGGTGTAGTGGGGACTGGAGGAGGTTACAGAGATAGGGAGGGGGTGTAGGGGGGGCTGGAGGAGGTTACAGAGATAGGGAGGGGGTGTAGGGGGGGCTGGAGGAGGTTACAGAGATAGGGAGGGGGTGTAGGGGGTGCTGGAGGAGGTTACAGAGATAGGGAGGGGGTGTAGGGGGTGCTGGAGGAGGTTACAGAGATAGGGAGGGGGTGTAGGGGGGGCTGGAGGAGGTTACAGAGATAGGGAGGGGGTGTAGAGGGGGCTGGAGGAGGTTACAGAGATAGGGAGGGGTGTAGGGGGAGCTGGAGGAGGTTACAGAGATAGGAGGGGGGTGTAGGGGGGCTGGAGGAGGTTACAGAGATAGGGAGGGGGTGTAGGGGGGGCTGGAGGAGGTTACAGAGATAGGGAGGGGGGTGTAGAGGGACTGGAGGAGGTTACAGAGATAGGGAGGGGGTTGTAGGGGGGACTGGAGGAGGTTACAGAGATAGGGAGGGGGTGTAGGGGGGACTGGAGGAGGTTACAGAGATAGGGAGGGGGGTGTAGGGGGGAGCTGGAGGAGGTTACAGAGATAGGGAGGGGGTGTAGGGGGGGCTGGAGGAGGTTACAGAGATAGGGAGGGGGTGTAGGGGGGACTGGAGGAGGTTACAGAGATAGGGAGGGGGTGTAGGGGGAGCTGGAGGAGGTTACAGAGATAGGGAGGGGGGTGTAGGGGGGAGCTGGAGGAGGTTACAGAGATAGGGAGGGGGTGTAGGGGGGCTGGAGGAGGTTACAGAGATAGGGAGGGGGGTGTAGGGGGGGCTGGAGGAGGTTACAGAGATAGGGAGGGGGTGTAGGGGGGACTGGAGGAGGTTACAGAGATAGGGAGGGGGTGTAGGGGGGCTGGAGGAGGTTACAGAGATAGGGAGGGGGTGTAGGGGGGTTGCTGGAGGAGGTTACAGAGATAGGGAGGGGGGTGTAGGGGGCTGTTGGAGGAGGTTACAGGGATAGGGAGGGGGCTGCTGGAGGAGGTTACGGATTTTGACCTGTTCCTGATTGCTGGAGTGTATCCCAGTCCCTGACAGAGGAGGAGCGGGAGGCGAGGGAGGAGTGTCAGCTCCTGAGGAAGAGGCTGCTGAATTCCACGGCAAGGATCCAGGACCTGGAGGAACAAGTGAAATCCATCAGCCAGACACTCCTGGAGCGGGAGAGCACCCTCGACAGGTAAGCGGGAGTGTGGCGCTCCCTCAGCACCGACCCTCCCCACACAGTGCGGCGCTCCCTCAGCACCGACCCTCCCACACACACAGTGCGGCGCTCCCTCAGGACTGACCCTCCCCACACACAGTGCGGCGCTCCCTCAGCACTGACCCTCCCCACACAGTGCGGCGCTCCCTCAGCACCGACCCTCTCCCCACACAGTGCGGCGCTCCCTCAGCACCGACCCTCCCCACACAGTGCGGCGCTCCCTCAGCACCGACCCTCCCCACACACAGTGCGGCGCTCCCTCAGCACCGACCCTCCCCACACACACTGCGGCGCTCCCTCAGGACTGACCCTCCCCACACAGTACGGCGCTCCCTCAGCACTGACCCTCCCCACACAGTGCGGCGCTCCCTCAGCACCGACCCTCCCCACACACACTGCGGCGCTCCCTCAGGACTGACCCTCCCCACACAGTGCGGCGCTCCCTCAGCACTGACCCTCCCCACACAGTGCGGCGCTCCCTCAGCACTGACCCTCCCCACACAGTGCGGCGCTCCCTCAGCACCGACCCTCCCCACACAGTGCGGCGCTCCCTCAGCACCGACCCTCCCCACACAGTGCGGCGCTCCCTCAGCACTGACCCTCCCCACACAGTGCGGCGCTCCCTCAGCACTGACCCTCCCCACACAGTGCGGCGCTCCCTCAGCACCGACCCTCCCCACACAGTGCGGCGCTCCCTCAGCACCGACCCTCCCCACACAGTGCGGCGCTCCCTCAGCACCGACCCTCCCCACACAGTGCGGCGCTCCCTCAGCACTGACCCTCCCCCCACACAGTGCGGCGCTCCCTCAGCACCGACCCTCCCCACACACACTGCGGCGTTCCCTCAGCACTGACCCTCCCCACACAGTGCGGCGTTCCCTCAGCACTGACCCTCCCACACAGTGCGGCGCTCCCTCAGCACTGACCCTCCCCAACAGTGCGGCGCTCCCTCAGCACCGACCCTCCCCACACAGTGCGGCGCTCCCTCAGCACCGACCCTCCCCACACAGTGCGGCGCTCCCTCAGCACTGACCCTCCCCACACAGTGCGGCGCTCCCTCAGCACTGACCCTCCCCACACAGTGCGGCGCTCCCTCAGCACCGACCCTCCCCACACAGTGCGGCGCTCCCTCAGCACCGACCCTCCCCACACAGTGCGGCGCTCCCTCAGCACCGACCCTCCCCACACAGTGCGGCGCTCCCTCAGCACTGACCCTCCCCCCACACAGTGCGGCGCTCCCTCAGCACCGACCCTCCCACACACACTGCGGCGTTCCCTCAGCACTGACCCTCCCCACACAGTGCGGCGTTCCCTCAGCACTGACCCTCCCCACACAGTGCGGCGCTCCCTCAGCACTGACCCTCCCCAACAGTGCGGCGCTCCCTCAGCACTGACCCTCCCCACACAGTGCGGCGCTCCCTCAGCGCTGACCCTCCCCACACACAGTGCGGCGCTCCCTCAGCACCGACCCTCCCCACACACAGTGCGGCGCTCCCTCAGCACTGACCCTCCCCACACAGTGCAGCGCTCCCTCAGCACCGAACCTCCCCACACAGTGCGGCGCTCCCTCAGCACCGACCCTCCCCACACACAGTGCGGCGCTCCCTCAGCACTGACCCTCCCCACACACACTGCGGTGCTCCCTCAGCACCGACCATCCCCACACACAGTGCGGCGCTCCCTCAGCACCGACCCTCCCCACACACAGTGCGGCGCTCCTCAGCACCGATCCTCCCCACACACAGTGCGGCGCTCCCTCAGCACCGACCCTCCCCACACACAGTGCGGCGCTCCCTCAGCACCGACCCTCCCCACACACAGTGCGGCGCTCCCTCAGCACCGACCCTTGTTGTAATATTTGATGTTTATTTCTCATCTTCAGAGTGAGGGACAGAGTTAAGAAGATGTCATCTCAGCAGGAGGAACTGGGTCGACAGGCACAGGAGGACTCCGAGGAGAGGCAACTATTCGAGGTATCCTGCTCTGCTCACTCCCCTCTTCGAGATCCAGGAAGATATAAAGCTCCCCCATCATCTTCTCTTTTCACCTTCAAGTGTTTGTCCTGCATCACCCCTTCCCACATTCTCCCCCCTTATCCGTGGGAGCGAGTCCCACATTCTCCCCCCCTCTGGGAGTGAGTCCCACATTCTCCCCCTCCTCTCCGTGGGAGCGAGTCCCACATTTTCATCCTTCTCTCTCTCTCGTTCAACTTAGGCACAGGTTGAGAGCCTGAAGAGGGAGGGGAGGAACCTGCGCACAGCGCTAGCGGAACGGGATGCCGAGTTGGACACGCTTAAGACGGAAGTGCAGAGACTCCAGCATCAGATCTCCACGGCCAGTAAGGACAAGGTGAGGGGTCATCGATCCGTCCCTCTAGAAGCTAAATCGAGCCTTCTT
>NW_027651008.1:10000-22500 GCF_965287045.1 Carcharhinus amblyrhynchos
ACTAGAACTGTGGGGAATGGCCTCAAAATAAGGGGGGGAGCAGATTTTGGACTGAGTTGAGGAGGAACTTCTTCACCCAAAGGGTTGGGGATCTGTGGGATTTCCCCCCCTGGCCCCAGTTGAGGGTCCCCCCTCGTTGGATGTTCTTCGAGGCGAAGGAGAGATAGATTATTGGAGGGATGAAGGGGGAGCGGGGCGGGGTCAGGGGGAGCTGAGTCCATGAAAAGATCAGCCATGGTCTTATTGGACGGCGGGGCAGGGCTAGCAGGGGGGGGGGCCGAATGGCCCACTCCCGCTCCCAGTTCTGATGTTCTCACGGATCGAGAAGAATGAAGGGAGATCAGGTTGGGGTCCAGGAGGCGATAGAAGGTCCGGATAAAGTAGGGGTGGTGCAGACGCTTCCTCTGGTGGGACGTTCTAGAACGGGAGGGTCACAGTCTTGAGGATGAGGGGCCGCAAAATTTTGGACAGAGTTGGTGGGGGGGGTGGGGGGGTGGGGGGGGGTAACGACTCCCCCCAAAGGGTGGTGAACCTGTGGGATTCGCTGGCCCCCAAAGCGCAGTGGGTGCCGGGACAGTGAAGGACGGAGTTAGACAGATTGGGAATGGGTGGGGGGGGGGTGGAGATGGGGAGAAGGCAGGAGAATTGGGATATCAGCCACAGTGGAATGGCGGAGCGGACTCGATGGGCCGAATGGCCCAATTCTCCCCCCTATCTCTTCCAAACTGATGAAGACCTGGAGTATTGTGTGTGTGTAGTTTTGAGTCTCCTTATCAGAGGAAGGATGTTCCTCGCTACAAAGGGAGCACAGCGAGGGTTTACCAGGCTGATTCCTGGGACGGAGGGTCTGTCATATGAGGGGAGAGACTGAGTGGGTTAGGATTATATTCACTGGGGTTTAGAAGAGTGAGGGGGGGGGGATCTGATAGGAACTTATAAAATTCACACAGGGTTAGAGATTCGGAAAGAATGTTCCCCGTGGTGGGGTAGAGTCCAGAACTAGTTTGGGGGGGGGGGGTCAGATATTGAGGATAAGGGGGTTAAACCCTTTCAGGACTGAGGTGAGTAGAAATTTCTTCACCCAGAGGGTGGAGAATGGGTGGAATTCACTCGCGCAGAAAGTAGTCGAGGTCAAAACCTTGTGTGATTTCCCAGAAGAAATTCGATATCGCTCTTGGGGATAAAGGGGTTGAGGGATATTGGAAGGTAGATCAGGATGTTGAATTTGATACTCAGCCGGGAATTCGTAATGAATGGTGGAGCAGGCTGGAAGGACCAAATAGATTCCTCCTGTTTCTAGTTTCTATTAATTCTTGTAACTTGCAGCCAATAACTCATGTGTGGGGAGGGTCGGTGCTGAGGGAGCACCGCACTGTGTGTGTGGGGAGGGTCGGTGCTGAGGGAGCGCTGCACTGTGTGGGGAGGGTCAGTGCTGAGGGAGCGCCGCACTGTGTGGGGAGGGTCGGTGCTGAGGGAGCGCCGCACTGTGTGTGGGGAGGGTCAGTGCTGAGGGAGCGCCGCACTGTGTGTGTGGGGAGGGTCGGTGCTGAGGAGCGCCGCACTGTGTGTGGGGATGGTCAGTGCTGAGGGAGCGCCGCACTGTGTGTGTGGGGAGGGTCGGTGCTGAGGGAGCACCGCACTGTGTGTGTGGGGAGGGTCGGTGCTGAGGGAGCGCTGCACTGTGTGGGGAGGGTCAGTGCTGAGGGAGCGCCGCACTGTGTGGGGAGGGTCGGTGCTGAGGGAGCGCCGCACTGTGTGTGGGGAGGGTCAGTGCTGAGGGAGCGCCGCACTGTGTGTGTGGGGAGGGTCAGTGCTGAGGGAGCGCCGCACTGTGTGGGGAGGGTCAGTGCTGAGGGAGCGCCGCACTGTGTGGGGAGGGTCGGTGCTGAGGGAGCGCCGCACTGTGTGGGGGAGGGTCGGTGCTGAGGGAGCGCCGCACTGTGTGTGTGGGGAGGGTCGGTGCTGAGGGAGCGCCGCACTGTATGTGGGGAGGGTCAGTGCCGAGGGAGCGCCACACTGTATGTGGGGAGGGTCGGTGCTGAGGGAGCGCCGCACTGTGTGGGGAGGGTCGGTGTTGAGGGAGCGCCGCACTGTGTGTGGGGAGGGTCGGTGCTGAGGGAGCACCGCACTGTGTGGGGAAGGTCAGTGCCGAGGGAGCGCCGCACTGTGTGGGGAGGGTCAGTGCTGAGGGAGCGCCGCACTGTGTGTGGGGAGGGTCGGTGCTGAGGGAGCGCCGCACTGTGTGTGGGGAGGGTCGGTGCTGAGGGAGCGCCGCACTGTGTGTGGGGAGGGTCTGATTCCTGTGTCTCCTCTCCCTGGGTAGGTGGAGAAGGAGAAGGTCCTGAGGCTGAGTGCGGAGCTGCTGCGGTGGAAAGCCAGTGTCCAGGAGAGGGAGTCGGAGACTGAGTGTCTGAGACAGGAGCTCGGGAGGGAGAGGGATCATAACAGGGTAAGAGTAACAAACCCCCAGTGTCAGCACAGCCACCCTGTTCAGTCCATCCGCTCCCTGTCTGTCTCTCTGTCTATCTCTCTCTCTCTCTCATCTCTGTCTCCCCACTCTTTATCTCCCCCTCTCCCTCCCTCATTCCTTCCTTCCTCTCTCCTTCCCCTCTCTCCCTCCCCCTTCTCTCCCTCCCCCCTCGTCCCTTCCCTCCTCATCCCTTCCCACACCCTGTTCCCTCCCCCCTCATACTCTCTCCCTCTCCACCCCTCCTCTCCCCCTCTCCTCTCCCTCTCTCACCCTCCCCCTCCCTCCCCCTCCCTCCCCCTCTCTCTCCCTCTTCTCCCCACACACTGACTCGCGCGCGCACACACACACACCGACTGACACACACACACCGACACACACACACACTCTGACACACCCACACCCACACCCACATCCACACCCAAACACAAACACACACACACACCGACTGACACACACACACCGACACACACACACACTCTGACACACCCACACCCACACCCACATCCACACCCAAACACAAACACAAACACACACACACCGACTGACACACACACACCGACACACACACACACTCTGACACACCCACACCCAAACACAAACACACACACACACACACCGACTGACACACACACACCGACACACACACACACTCTGACACACCCACACCCACACCCACATCCACACCCAAACACAAACACAAACACACACACACACCGACTGACACACACACACCGACACACACACACACTCTGACACACCCACACCCAAACACAAACACAAACACACAGACTGACACACACACACCGACACGCACACACTCTGTCACACACACACACACACCAACAGACACACACACACACTCTGTCACACACACACACACACCAACAGACACACACACCCACGTACACACTGACACACACACACACACCCACGTACACACTGACACACACACACACACACACACACACACACTGACACACACACACACACACACACACACTGACACACACACACACACACACACACACACACACACACACACACACACACACACACACACACACACACACACACACACTGACACACACACAGTCATGCTCACACACTCTGACACATACACACACCAACACACCTATTGGGGAACCTCCGCTCCAGGGAGGGGTGTGTTTGGGGAGGGTGGGGGTGCACGCTCGCAGCAGGAGGATGTTTGTGGGGACAGGGGTGAGAGGGCAGGAGTCAAAGGGTCAGAAGGACATTCTCCCCGTGTCTGCGTGGGTTTCCTCCGGGTGCTCCGGTTTCCTCCCACAGTCTGAAAGACGTGCTGGTTTCGGGGTGCATTGGGGCCGTGCTAAATTCTCCCTCAGTGTCACCCCGAACAGGAGTGTGGGCGACTAGGGGGATTTTCACAGTAACTTCATTGCGGCGTTAATGTCAGCCTGACTTGTGACACTGATAAATAAACTAAATTTTGACCCCCTTGCGGAGGGAGGGAGGGAGGGAGAGGAGGAGGGAGGGAGGGTGGGTGGGAGAGGAGGAGGGGAGAGAGGGAGGGAGGGAGGGAGGGAGCGAAGGAGGGAGGGTGGGTGGGAGAGGAGGAGGGAGGGAGAGAGAGAGGAGGAGGGAGGGAGAGGGAGGGTGGGAGAGGAGGAGGGAGGGAGAGAGAGAGAGGAGGAGGGAGGGAGAGGGAGGGTGGGAGAGGAGGGAGCGAAGGAGGGAGGGTGGGTGGGTGGGATGGAGGGGAGGGGGAGGGACGGAGGGAGGGTGGGAGAGGGGGGAGGGAGGGGAGCGAGCGAGGGAGGGAGGGTGGGTGGGTAGGAGAGGAGGAGGGAGAGGAGGAGGGACGGAGGAGGGGGGAGGGTGGGAGAGGGGGAGGGAGGGGGAGAGAGAGGGAGGGAGAGGAGGAGGGTGGGTGGGAGAGGAGGAGGGAGGGAGAGGGGGAGGGAGGGAGGGAGGGAGGGAGTGCCGGTTCCCGGGATCCATGCCTTTGTGAACTTGTTCCCCGCGCCTCGCTCAGGTCCAGCTGTCGGAGATGGTGCGCGAGAGGAAGGAGATGAAATCGGTGCTGGCCGTCACCCAGAAGGAGAAGGAGATCCTCCAGAGAGAGAAACAGGTAAGGTCCACAGCATGGCAGCGTCCTACCTGGGCAGCGTCCTACCTGGGCGAGCGTCCTACCTGGGCGACCGTCCTACCTGGGCGAGCGTCCTACCTGGGCAGCGTCCTACCTGGGCGAGTGTCCTACCTGGGCGAGCGTCCTACCTGGGCGAGCGTCCTACCTGGGCAGCGTCCTACCTGGGCGAGCGTCCTACCTGGGCGAGCGTCCTACCTGGGCGAGCGTCCTACCTGGGCGAGCGTCCTACCTGGGCAGCGTCCTACCTGGGCAGCGTCCTACCTGGGCGAGCGTCCTACCTGGGCAGCGTCCTACCTGGGCGAGCGTCCTACCTGGGCGACCGTCCTACCTGGGCGAGCGTCCTACCTGGGCAGCGTCCTACCTGGGCGAGTGTCCTACCTGGGCGAGCGTCCTACCTGGGCGAGCGTCCTACCTGGGCAGCGTCCTACCTGGGCGAGCGTCCTACCTGGGCGAGCGTCCTACCTGGGCGAGCGTCCTACCTGGGCAGCGTCCTACCTGGCAGCGTCCTACCTGGGCGAGCGTCCTACCTGGGCAGCGTCCTACCTGGGCGAGCGTCCTACCTGGGCGACCGTCCTACCTGGGCGAGCGTCCTACCTGGGCAGCGTCCTACCTGGGCGAGTGTCCTACCTGGGCGAGCGTCCTACCTGGCGAGCGTCCTACCTGGGCAGCGTCCTACCTGGGCGAGCGTCCTACCTGGGCGAGCGTCCTACCTGGGCGAGCGTCCTACCTGGGCGAGCGTCCTACCTGGGCAGCGTCCTACCTGGGCAGCGTCCTACCTGGGCGAGCGTCCTACCTGGGCAGCGTCCTACCTGGGCGAGCGTCCTACCTGGGCGACCGTCCTACCTGGGCGAGCGTCCTACCTGGGCAGCGTCCTACCTGGGCGAGCGTCCTACCTGGGCAGCGTCCTACCTGGGCGAGCGTCCTACCTGGGCGACTGTCCTACCTGGGCGAGCGTCCTACCTGGGCAGCGTCCTACCTGGGCGAGTGTCCTACCTGGGCGAGCGTCCTACCTGGGCGAGCGTCCTACCTGGCAGCGTCCTACCTGGGCGAGCGTCCTACCTGGGCGAGCGTCCTACCTGGGCGAGCGTCCTACCTGGGCGAGCGTCCTACCTGGGCAGCGTCCTACCTGGGCAGCGTCCTACCTGGGCGAGCGTCCTACCTGGGCAGCGTCCTACCTGGGCGAGCGTCCTACCTGGGCGACCGTCCTACCTGGGCGAGCGTCCTACCTGGGCAGCGTCCTACCTGGGCGAGCGTCCTACCTGGGCAGCGTCCTACCTGGGCGACCGTCCTACCTGGGCGACCGTCCTACCTGGGCGAGCGTCCTACCTGGGCAGCGTCCTACCTGGGCGAGTGTCCTACCTGGGCGAGCGTCCTACCTGGGCGAGCGTCCTACCTGGGCAGCGTCCTACCTGGGCGAGCGTCCTACCTGGGCGAGCGTCCTACCTGGGCGAGCGTCCTACCTGGGCGAGCGTCCTACCTGGGCAGCGTCCTACCTGGGCAGCGTCCTACCTGGGCGAGCGTCCTACCTGGGCAGCGTCCACCTGGGCGAGCGTCCTACCTGGGCGACCGTCCTACCTGGGCGAGCGTCCTACCTGGGCAGCGTCCTACCTGGGCGAGCGTCCTACCTGGGCAGCGTCCTACCTGGGCGAGCGTCCTACCTGGGCAACCATCCTACCTGGGCAGCGTCCTACCTGGGCAGCGTCCTACCTGGGCGACCGTCCTACCTGGCAGCGTCCTACCTGGGCGAGTGTCCTACCTGGGCGAACGTCCTACCTGGGCGAGCGTCCTACCTGGGCCAGCGTCCTACCTGGGCAGCGTCCTACCTGGGCGAGCGTCCTACCTGGGCAGCGTCCTACCTGGGCGAGTGTCCTACCTGGGCGATTCTGGCGTCCTACCTGGGCGAGTGTCCTACCTGGGCGAGTGTCCTACCTGGGCAGCGTCCTACCTGGGCGACCATCCTACCTGGGCAGCGTCCTACCTGGGCGACCGTCCTACCTGGGTGAGCGTCCTACCTGGGCGAGCGTCCTACCTGGGCAGCGTCCTACCTGGGCGACCATCCTACCTGGGCGACCGTCCTACCTGGGCGAGCATCCTACCTGGGCGAGCGTCCTACCTGGGCAGCGTCCTACCTGGGCAGCGTCCTACCTGGGCGACCGTCCTACCTGGGTGAGCGTCCTACCTGGGCGAGCGTCCTACCTGGGCGAGCGTCCTACCTGGGCAGCGTCCTACCTGGGCAACCGTCCTACCTGGGCGAGTGTCCTACCTGGGCAGCGTCCTACCTGGGCAGCGTCCTACCTGGGCAGTGTCCTACCTGGGCGAGTGTCCTACCTGGGCGAGTGTCCTACCTGGGCAACCGTCCTACCTGGGCAGCGTCCTACCTGGGCGAGCGTCCTACCTGGGCGACCGTCCTACCTGGGCGACCGTCCTACCTGGGCGAGTGTCCTACCTGGGCGACCGTCCTACCTGGGCAGCGTCCTACCTGGGCGACCGTCCTACCTGGGCAGCGTCCTACCTGGGCGAGCGTCCTACCTGGGCAACCATCCTACCTGGGCAGCGTCCTACCTGGGCAGCGTCCTACCTGGGCGACCGTCCTACCTGGGCAGCGTCCTACCTGGGCGAGTGTCCTACCTGGGCGAACGTCCTACCTGGGCGAGCGTCCTACCTGGGCCAGCGTCCTACCTGGGCAGCGTCCTACCTGGGCAACCGTCCTACCTGGGCAGCGTCCTACCTGGGCGACCATCCTACCTGGGCAGCGTCCTACCTGGGCGACCGTCCTACCTGGGTGAGCGTCCTACCTGGGCGAGCGTCCTACCTGGCAGCGTCCTACCTGGGCGACCATCCTACCTGGGCGACCGTCCTACCTGGGCGAGCATCCTACCTGGGCGAGCGTCCTACCTGGGCAGCGTCCTACCTGGGCAGCGTCCTACCTGGGCGACCGTCCTACCTGGTGAGCGTCCTACCTGGGCGAGCGTCCTACCTGGGCGAGCGTCCTACCTGGGCAGCGTCCTACCTGGGCAACCGTCCTACCTGGGCGAGTGTCCTACCTGGGCAGCGTCCTACCTGGGCAGCGTCCTACCTGGGCAGTGTCCTACCTGGGCGAGTGTCCTACCTGGGCAACCGTCCTACCTGGGCAGCGTCCTACCTGGGCGAGCGTCCTACCTGGGCGACCGTCCTACCTGGGCGAGTGTCCTACCTGGGCGACCGTCCTACCTGGGCAGCGTCCTACCTGGGCGACCGTCCTACCTGGGCAGCGTCCTACCTGGGCGAGCGTCCTACCTGGGCAACCATCCTACCTGGGCAGCGTCCTACCTGGGCAGCGTCCTACCTGGGCGACCGTCCTACCTGGGCAGCGTCCTACCTGGGCGAGTGTCCTACCTGGGCGAACGTCCTACCTGGGCGAACGTCCTACCTGGGCGAGCGTCCTACCTGGGCCAGCGTCCTACCTGGGCAGCGTCCTACCTGGGCAACCGTCCTACCTGGGCGAGTGTCCTACCTGGGCAGCGTCCTACCTGGCAGCGTCCTACCTGGGCAGTGTCCTACCTGGGCGAGTGTCCTACCTGGGCAACCGTCCTACCTGGGCGAGCGTCCTACCTGGGCGAGTGTCCCTACCTGGGCGAGTATCCTACCTGGGCGAGCGTCCTACCTGGGCAGCGTCCTACCTGGGCGACCGTCCTACCTGGGCGAGCGTCCTACCTGGGCGAGCGTCCTACCTGGGCGAGTGTCCTACCTGGGTGGGCAGCGTCCTACCTGGGCGACTGTCCTACCTGGGGGAGTGTCCTACCTGGGCGAGCGTCCTACCTGGGCGAGCGTCCTACCTGGGTGAGCGTCCTACCTGGGCGAGCGTCCTACCTGGGTGAGCGTCCTACCTGGGCGAGCGTCCTACCTGGGCGAGCGTCCTACCTGGGCGAGCGTCCTACCTGGGCAGCGTCCTACCTGGGCGAGCGTCCTACCTGGGTGAGTGTCCTACCTGGGCGAGTGTCCTACCTGGGCAGTGTCCTACCTGGGCAAGCGTCCTACCTGGGCGAGTGTCCTACTTGGGCAAGCGTCCTACCTACCGTACGACAAAGCATACCGTTCATAGAGAAGGAAAGGAGGAGGGTGCAGGAATGTGGTGTTTTTTTCCACCTGGAATTCTATCCATTTCCTCATTATTCTGGAAAGGCCATGAGTTCTGATGATCTGGAGGGGGATGCCTGAGAGAGCGGAGGAAGCAGATTCAATAGGAACCCCCCCAAAAAGTGGGGTTGGGGGGGGGGGGCGCGGAAATCGGGTTAGATTTGACAGCAAGCGGTTGTCATCTGGGAGCGCTTGGTCGGAACTCAGACCCTCGCTCGGAGTCCACACGGATCTTTGGAGATCTCTGGGCAGTGAGATCGGGGGATGGAGCGGAGTTGGTGGGGGGTGGGGGGAAGGTGATCCGAAATTTTAATGGATGGGGGCGGGGGAGGGGAGGGGAGAGAGACGGGAACGGGCTTGGAAGACGGCCAAAGTCTCAAGTCCTGCTCGCTCACCGCTGGAGCGCTATCAGAGGGTTCGAACACCGAGCTGGTCCAGGGGAGGTGGGGTGTCGTCACCACACGTTCATCCTGATCTCTGTCCCCCTCCAGGAACTCCAGGAGTACGCCAAGATCCTGGAGCAGAACCTGGAGCAGCGAGCGCGGGGAGAAGGAGAGGGAGAACCTGCCTCAGGCAGAACACGGGACCACAGGTTCGTCACTGCCAGGATCAGATACAGAGTAAAGCTCCCTCTACACTGTCCCCCCCCATCAAACACTCCCAGGACAGGTACAGCACGGGGTTAGATACAGAGTAAAGCTCCCTCTACACTGTCCCCCCCATCAAACACTCCCAGGACAGGTACAGCACGGGGTTAGATACAGAGTAAAGCTCCCTCTACACTGTCCCCCATCAAACACTCCCAGGACAGGTACAGCACGGGGTTAGATACAGAGTAAAGCTCCCTCTACACTGTCCCCCCATCAAACACTCCCAGGACAGGTACAGCACGGGGTTAGATACAGAGTAAAGCTCCCTCTACACTGTCCCCCCCCATCAAACACTCCCAGGACAGGTACAGCACGGGGTTAGATACAGAGTAAAGCTCCCTCTACACTGTCCCCCCCATCAAACACTCCCAGGACAGGTACAGCACGGGGTTAGATACAGAGTAAAGCTCCCTCTACACTGTCCCCCCCCATCAAACACTCCCAGGACAGGTACAGCACGGGGTTAGATACAGAGTAAAGCTCCCTCTACACTGTCCCCCCCCATCAAACACTCCCAGGACAGGTACAGCACAGGGTTAGATACAGAGTAAAGCTCCCTCTACACTGTCCCCCCATCAAACACTCCCAGGACAGGTACAGCACAGGGTTAGATACAGAGTAAAGCTCCCTCTACACTGTCCCCCCCATCAAACACTCCCAGGACAGGTACAGCACGGGGTTAGACACAGAGTAAAGCTCCCTCTACACTGTCCCCCCCATCAAACACTCCCAGGACAGGTACAGCACGGGGTTAGATACAGAGTAAAGCTCCCTCTACACTGTCCCCCCCATCAAACACTCCCAGGACAGGTACAACACGGGGTTAGATACAGAGTAAAGCTCCCTCTACACTGTCCCCCCCATCAAACACTCCCAGGACAGGTAGAGCACGGGGTTAGATACAGAGTAAAGCTCCCTCTACACTGTCCCCCCCATCAAACACTCCCAGGACAGGTACAACACGGGGTTAGATACAGAGTAAAGCTCCCTCTACACTGTCTCCCCCCATCAAACACTCCCAGGACAGGTACAGCACGGGGTTAGATACAGAGTAAAGCTCCCTCTACACTGTCCCCACATCAAACACTCCCAGGACAGGTACAGCACGGGGTTAGATACAGAGTAGAGCTCCCTCTACACTGTCCATCCCATCAAACACTCCCAGGACAGGTACAGCACGGGGTTAGATACAGAGTAAAGCTCCCTCTACACTGTCCCCCCATCAAACACTCCCAGGACAGGTACAGCACGGGGTTAGATACAGAGTAAAGCTCCCTCTACACTGTCCCCCCATCAAACACTCCCAGGACAGGTACAGCACAGGGTTAGATACAGAGTAAAGCTCCCTCTACACTGTCCCCCCCATCAAACACTCCCAGGACAGGTACAGCACGGGGTTAGATACAGAGTAAAGCTCCCTCTACACTGTCCCCATCAAACACTCCCAGGACAGGTACAGCACGGGGTTAGATACAGAGTAAAGCTCCCTCTACACTGTCCATCCCATCAAACACTCCCAGGACAGGTACAGCACGGGGTTAGATACAGAGTAAAGCTCCCTCTACACTGTCCCCCCCCATCAAACACTCCCAGGACAAAGACAGCACGGGGTTAGATACAGAGTAAAGCTCCCTCTACACTGTCCCCCCCCATCAAACACTCCCAGGACAGGGACAGCACAGGGTTAGATACAGAGTAAAGCTCCCTCTACACTGTCCCCCCCATCAAACACTCCCAGGACAGGTACAGCACGGGGTTAGACACAGAGTAAAGCTCCCTCTACACTGTCCCCCCCATCAAACACTCCCAGGATAGGTACAGCACGGGGTTAGATACAGAGTAAAGCTCCCTCTACACTGTCCCCTCCATCAAACACTCCCAGGACAGGTACAACACGGGGTTAGATACAGAGTAAAGCTCCCTCTACACTGTCTCCCCCCATCAAACACTCCCAGGACAGGTACAGCACGGGGTTAGATACAGAGTAAAGCTCCCTCTACACTGTCCCCACATCAAACACTCCCAGGACAGGTACAGCACGGGGTTAGATACAGAGTAGAGCTCCCTCTACACTGTCCATCCCATCAAACACTCCCAGGACAGGTACAGCACGGGGTTAGATACAGAGTAAAGCTCCCTCTACACTGTCCCCCCCATCAAACACTCCCAGGACAGGGACAGCACGGGGTTAGATACAGAGTAAAGCTCCCTCTACACTGTCCCCCCATCAAACACTCGCAGGACAGGTACAGCACGGGGTTAGATACAGAGTAAAGCTCCCTCTACACTGTTCCCCCATCAAACACTCCCAGGACAGGTACAGCACGGGGATAGATACAGAGTAAAGCTCCCTCTACACTGTCCCCCCCCATCAAACACTCCCAGGACAGGTACAGCACGGGGTTAGATACAGAGTAAAGCTCCCTCTACACTGTCCCCCCATCAAACACTCCCAGGACAGGTACAGCACGGGGTTAGATACAGAGTAAAGCTCCCTCTACACTGTCCCCCCATCAAACACTCCCAGGACAGGTACAGCACGGGGTTAGATACAGAGTAAAGCTCCCTCTACACTGTCCCCCCATCAAACACTCCCAGGACAGGTACAGCACGGGGTTAGATACAGAGTAAAGCTCCCTCTACACTGTCCCCCCACATCAAACACTCCCAGGACAGGTACAGCACGGGGTTAGATACAGAGTAAAGCTCCCTCTACACTGTCCCCCCCCATCAAACGCTCCCAGGACAGGTACAGCACGGCATAGATACAGAGTAAAGCTCCCTCTACACTGTCCCCCCCATCAAACACTCCCAGGACAGGTACAGCACGGGGTTAGATACAGAGTAAAGCTCCCTCTACACTGTCCCCCCCATCAAACACTCCCAGGACAGGTACAGCACTGGGTTAGATACAGAGTAAAGCTCCCTCTACACTGTCCCCCCCATCAAACACTCCCAGGACAGGTACAGCACGGGGTTAGATACAGAGTAAAGCTCCCTCTACACTGTCCCCCATCAAACACTCCCAGGACAGGTACAGCATGGGGTTAGATACAGAGTAAAGCTCCCTCTACACTGTCCCCCCGATCAAACACTCCCAGGACAGGTACAGCACGGGGTTAGATACAGAGTAAAG